>NC_132821.1:32414084-32641584 GCF_048594095.1 Paramormyrops kingsleyae | reverse complement strand
CCCTCCCCCCAGCTAAACATCCAATCACTGTTAGTATGCAAATGAGCCAGTTTCTCAGTAGGCAGGGCAAAGCGAAATGAGCTGCGTGATTGCGGAAGGTTTGGAGGAAACAGCAATCTCTCTCGTCAAAATCATAGTGACTAGTGAGATCATGGTTCGAATTATTTTTGTCTATTTGGGGGGGTCTTGATCGGGGGGTACTGTACCCCCCAGTACCCCCCGATCAAGACCCCCCCCAAATAGACAAAAATAGCAGTTTGGGGGGGGGGTATTAAAAAAAAAAAAAAAACAAGAAAAATGTTAAGAAAGAACCTCACCTTGTAGGAAAATTTTATGTAAAACGATTTTAGACACCCCTAGTGTGGATCGTACCATTTGAACCACCTTGGTGCTAGAAGCAGCTTAGCCAGTCGGTTACGTCATTCATTCTCATTGAGCGACTTGTTCGTTGTGATTTCAAGATTCTTTATTCGTCACATACATAGTTATAACAAGTACAACATGTAGTGAAATGAACCCTGACCGATCCTATTTTTCAGTTTTATATTTCAAGACTCGGTGAATTGATTTTTTCTTTTTCATAACTTAGCCTACCCTTTTTAGTTTTGGTAATATTGGCAATAGTGAAAAGTGTTTTGTTGGGTTCAAATATGTTTGATATAGGCCATCCAATTAAGGTAAATGTCTTGTTTTTAATCTGATGAGGAATATTTTATTTTATTTTTTGTTTTACTTTTCAGTTTTCCCCCTGAGGGATTGCCACCTTACTGTGGTCAGGGGCTTTGCGTGCCTCAGTGACCCTAAGAGCTACACCAGCAGAAGCTTAGCCTTCAGGTGGGACACCCAAGTTGGACAGGTCTTAGGGCAGAGGCCTGACAAAGTGCAATCCAATTACATGACAAAAACAGTTATCCAGAGCACCACCCCACCCCTTTCCTGCCTTTGTCGCCACCATGTGCCCCCTTCACATTTCTGTCTGCCCCCTCATATATGCATGTCTAGAACCGGCCCCGATGTATGTACATATTTATAGCATGCCGATCGCGTCAAACAAATCGCGGCAATGCCAAAAACCCGTGCATGTACATTCTCAGTTATTAACGCACATAAATACATTTCAAGCACATGCTAATATAGTGCTGCCATATTGGTTTTCGGTTATCTCGATCATCGGTTATCTCGACGCTTTTTGGCAACCCCCTAGGCCGGCGACATAACCGGGTTCGACTGTATATGAATAATCAGCCTGTTCTAGTTTAAATGGAAATATATTATTGTTAATAAGCTGAGTCTGAGAGTTTTATTTATTTGATAGTTTATTTCACATTTCTTGTTTGTAAAGGCTAAATACAAATAAAAAGTGAACCTTTTTTTTTTTGTACTGTTTTTATTTAAAAAAAAAATTATATAATTTTAATAGGAGGAGCCTGGAGGTATTATAGACTTTGCAAATTCAGTTTGCAGACAACCATTGTGCGTGTCCTCGGCAGTTTTTTCCTGAGGCTTTTTAATATTGTCCATATCGATATCGGAATTATATCGTATCGACCAAAATTAAGAAATATATCGTGATATAAATTTTTGCCATATCGTCCAGGCCTACGATTTAGTTATAAAATAGTTAGTGGAAAAAAGTAATGAGTTTGATGATTTTAACAAGGCAAAAAATTAAGGATACAAAATCAAGTTACCTGCACATTGATACTATGAATAGATTTCCTATTAACATAGTCTCCCTCATTTATTGAAGGAGCTTTAATAGGAATGTAGGTGCCATCAATGCACCCAGTTATGAATGAATGAATGAATGCCTTTTATTGTCACTATACATGTATTACATGTATTCCAAATTACATTTGGAAACCCTGAAATAGAAAGTCATATATGGAAGTATCAAGTGTGTGTGTGTGTGCAGGATGAATACATGTATAGATATAAATAGTATGACTACATATTAAATATGCGTCATAGATTTTACTACAAAGGACAAACCTGCCACTCTGTGGAATTCCTCTTTAATAACACGCAGAGCTTTATGGACATGAAACTGTACAAACGTGTGTAAGAAGTGTTTAAGTGCCAGACATACTGTGCGAACGGCTCTACACACAGTTGCCTTTCCCACATGCTCTGCGTCGCCCATATTGTACAAAAAATGCCCTGACGCAAAAAACCGAAGTGCTATGCACAGAATGTTTTCTGTGCTAAGCGCAGACCCGCGGTTTGGGTTTGTGACATTTGCAATGTGCGGTTTCAAAAGATGTTAAGTAAATTAACGATTCTTTCGAAAACTGATAACGCTTTTTCAAATAATCATTAGGAAATTCAAAGACATCAATACGCGGTGTTATAACTCTCTCCCGGCGAAAAAAACCTCGTATAATTTGTGCCTCCACGTCCACAGGATCGTCATCAAAAGGGCACGCCATGCTCAGTAACCTTCTGCAACAAACTGACCCTGGAACATAACCTGCTACTGAGCAGGTTATCTTCAGAGAGTAAGCTGCTATGGTTACAGTACGTACATACCCAGAAAATTACCCCCGTTTTTGGAACCGAAAGTTGAGGTTATCCACTAACTTACCCTTAAACTTACCTGGGTATGTCACAACCTGCTTTCTGGAATACCCCCCAGGTTTTATATAAGGAGTAAGTCTAACCCGCTTCTTTGCCATTACAGCTATTCAGTTATCCCACCTCCTCCCCTCCACCACCTTCGGCTCCCCGTCCTGATCCGGGGTTTGGCTCCTTCGCCTCCTGCCTGGTCGCCCAGCCAGATCTGTCAGCTTCAGAATCGATAGAACCGACGACCAAGAGACGGGCTTCGCCAAATTACTGTTCACATACTCATTTACATTGTTTCATCAAATAAACACTCATGTCGAAACTATCTATTGAGGTCTCCTTGGTTGAACTTTTTGCAATCACAAGATCCTCACAAACAAGCCGTTCCGAGAGTTGGGCAAAGCCCATTTGTTACATCAGGTAAAATGGAGGCTCTGCTTTTAGTGACGGTGACAGCTAAACGTAGGCACTTAAGAGGATTCTGCCAGAAGGCACTATATGCCTGACATTTTGATACCTCATTTGTCAAGATCGGTCCAGTAGTTCCTGATCTAGAGCTTTTTAAAGGTGCCACTTAGCCGCCTTTTGTTGTAATGCAATTGCCATTAATGAACAAAGAAAAATTGTGATAAGAATTAGAGGTTTGTATTCAAGACACTGCAACAATATGATACAATATATAGTACACTAAACATCAGTCAGTTGCACAAATCCAAAATCATCCTGTCTTATTATACATCAAAATATCTTCTAAAGGTATTTTTCTTACATGTAATTATGATATTTGGTCATACCCTTCATCGAGATAGTGAATTTTTTTTTGACCGTATTTTCGTCTGGCAGCTCACGCATAATGCATTGTGTCCTTAAAAGACCCGGGCTGGGGATGCAAGATCCCGCTTGAATTTTGTTGTGAAACTTTGCAGATAAGTAGTTTAGAAACCAAAGAATGCGCCTGGAGGTGAATCTGGGTTGCCTGGGGGGTTGCTGACTATTTTTGGGAGGGGTAAACCTTACCTTTAGTTTGTGATAAACAGAACTTTGTGAAAACACCACGGAAATTGATCGGATAAAAATTGTTTTGAAATCGAGGTTCTCCTGTCCAAGATGGTGCCCATCTAACGTAAATTCGTGCAGTGCTAGCCCCAAAAAGAGGAAATTTTAGAATCCTACCGATACGCTCTTTTTAAAATGATGACGTCATCAGGGGCGACGCGATCGGCGATCGGCTCGAGCGAGTGTTTTAAGTGCCTACTAAACGTTCGGAAGCGTAACTACATTTCACTAGAGTCGATGCTGACAACGCCCAAGAAATTAATTACTTTCTATGCATCTCTAATGTAGACCAGTTTTAAAAAAAGTCACCATAATCTCAGTACAACAGTCTAACAATAATGGTGTGACCAAAACAGCCTCTAAGCAGCACGGTTATAAAAAAAGTAATTTAAAAGAAAACTTAACTAGTTGATATGCGATGTCATTTTACCTGTTTGACTTGGATGGCGTCTTGTAGCATAAAAATCGACGGTGTAAATAAAAACTTGTGTCACAATATACTTCAGTCATACACCGGTAAACCTAATAATAGTACAGATAAAATTTACCACAGAGTTATCTTTTTAAAAATGGCGAAAAACCCACCACGGCGAAATACAGAAAAAAAACGCAACCCGGAAAAAACTAATTTAGATCTACCAAAGCTTTGTTTCACCTTTTGCTCACTGATTGCATCCCACTTTAAAAATCCCTCCTGCGTCCCTGACTAAATGTACTAAACTGCATGAAAATCTGCGACCCTTAACTGAGCGAAATACTTTTACTTTTGGTATAATGTCTCGCACCCGTAAAAGGCTTGTGCGCAGGTGTTGTGGAAATCCCCCCCGCCCCTTTCCTCAAAACATTCCCTAATCCCTAAAAGGCGCTGTCACTACCGAAAATGTAACTTCCGCTACTACGCATGCGCACGCTTGCGACTTCTGGAAGGAGGCGTGCTATTTTTACGGCATCGCGTCACATTTCATCATTTGTTGATTTTTTATGAGAATGTCGACAGCGAGAAGAAAGAGAAGATTTAACTGGATAATGATGGAGTCCTTCGACTTTAAAATATTTTATTTCGCATAGGCCATTAATACCCAATGTGCTTCAAAAGGAGCGACGTAAAATACAGGGTATGGCCATCAATTTTACAGTCAAAGGTGACATTACTTTAATGTTACCATTATGTATTACACCCAGTTCGATGTGCTGTGAAGTTACTTAAACTTAGCCTGCTTTTTTTCTCCTTAGTCATTTCTTTTATTAATTGTATCAGTGTAATTACCACACACTCGTGTCAGTTATGGCAGCTGTGTCTTGTGGCGCTAAATGAAGCAAATTATATTTGTTTCTGACAGACGACCGATTGTTTTATCTTGGGCCAAACCACACAACATAAATATTGTTTATCATGTGCAAATAAAAGTTCTTAACTATTATTTTGGTGTGATTTTTATTTTTAGAAAATGCTGTACATATATATCACAGCCCCTTGATAAGCAATATGGGTACACAAGATTGATATACACCCCAATTTTATTACGTTTTCTAAAGAAAATGCATTACCATTGGGAAAAACCTCATGTAAGATTACAGTCAGGCACTAAAAGTAACGCGCACACATGCAAATATTACAATCGGCAAAGCAATATGGTTTAAATACCACAATAAACTGACGGCTGAACTACAAATATATACATCAATATAGGTCCAATGCATTTCATGCTTTGGACCCTTAATGACCCATCTCACAATACGTGACCAATGAATGATGACACACGATGTCCACGCCCTGAATCACGCAATCACGGTCTGCCGGAAAATGTGAATACATGCGCAGTATTGAGCCTGTGGAAGTGTATCTTACGCATGCGTAATAAAGAAGTGCCGGAAAATGTGGTTTCGTGGACGCATGCGTGATGAATGTTCGCATGCGTAGTAGCGGAAGTTGAAGCTCTGAACTTACAAAACATACTAAAACTACACTATCAATCTCTTTTAATTAAATTATTTAATAAAATTACTCTTTTCTCTGAATGTGCCCTCAAATTCTCATCGTAACATCACGCTCCACTGTGCAAATCACGTAATTACAGCCCAAAAGCAAACCAAAAACAAAGCTCCTGCCACCCCCCCCCCCCTCGCCACCCCAGTTGGGATTACGCGGTTACGATAATGGATACATGGAAAACCATTCACTATGTCACTTAAAGCACATATTTCATTCAGATGACACACACAAACAAGCAAAAATGATCACAAAACACAACTAGGATCAATTCAGAACACTGCTCTAAAAACTTTATACAACCAGGAACCATATATTTCAAATTTATCAAGGTTTCCATTCATAGTACTCAACATACAATACTGATAGTGTACAATAACACCACGTGCAAGCTCGTGTTTCAAATATTTTATTTTTCTCAGATGCACTGCTCCAAAATCAACAGTATGTAAACTAGGAGAAAAAAAAAGTTATATCCAGGCTGCAAAGAACATAAAAGAAAAGAAAATGTTCATGAAGCTGGTAAATCTATGTTACTGTAAATACTGTACATTACAGACATTATCCATCAGCTTCATGTCTCTGGGCTGGGTCAGGCCACAAAGCCTCATCCACATCACACAATACGTCTGCTCTTCTAAGGCAGCGAGGGAAGTATGCTTGGCTGTGTCTTATCCAGGCTTGGGTGGACTCTAAAGTGATATCCCCACAGGCCCACAGAAGATTCCCTGCTTCATAGGGATTCTGGTCATAAACTTTCTACCACCATACTGAGAAGAATTTTTCTTTGGGGTTGAGAATTTGGGAATATGCTGGCAAGAACAAATGAGAAAACCTGGGATGATCAGTGAACCAGTTATGTACAGCTGCAGCTCTGTGGAAACTGACATTGTCCCAAATCACAATGTATTGCAACAACTCTGACCTTCCAGCCTCATTTTGTTGTCGTTGCTCAACATTTTCAAAAAGATGATCAAGGAATTTTAACTGATGTGTTGTGTTGTAAGGGACATGAAAGGCATGGTGGTGGAGATCCCCATGTTTGCTTATGGCTGCCCAATAATATTGCAGCCTCTTCTTCTTCTGTTGAGGTTAAGATACTGATAGTCCAGCAGGTAATGAACATAGGAATCAGTCATTTAGCTGTAAGTTAGGGTGCAGCAGCACCAAAACAGACCTTGATACACTGAAGTTTTTCTTGCCTTTGTTTAATACTTTGTTCACCGAGTGACTAACATCCCACAACAGCGAAGACCTCTAAATTACACACAGTATGACTAACATCCCTCAACAGCGAAGACCTCTAAATTACACACAGTATGACTAACATCCCACAACAGCGAAGACCTCTAAATTACGCACAGTATGACTAACATCCCACAACAGCGAAGACCTCTAAATTACGCACAGTATGACTAACATCCCACAACAGCGAAGACCTCTAAATTACGCACAGTATGACTAACATCCCACAACAGCGAAGACCTCTAAATTACGCACAGTATGACTAACATCCCTCAACAGCGAAGACCTCTAAATTACGCACAGTTTGACTAACATCCCTCAACAGCGAAGACCTCTAAATTACGCACAGCATTGCATTTTTTTTTCCTTTTCTTCCCTTCCATGGTTACCTTTACATACCTACTTTTTCCACTTAATTTTTCCGGTTAAAATGTGATAGTTGGACTTTAAACCGAAATACCACGCAGGCCTTACTGTGGACATTTTTAACTCTTAATTTTTTAATCTGAAAATCTAGACATACTTCTAACATGTCTGATTAATTTTGAAAGTTGTCTTTGGTTTTACATTAAAGATTTTTTTTGCACATGAGCTTACTCTGAATTTTTTTAACCACATAGGTAAGATTCCTTTATTGTTATTGCACAGAGTACAAAGAAACTGAGTAGCATTCCTTACAGTGCCTCCACACATAGCAAATATCAATTAAAAATAGAAAAATATAAAGCTACTAAAGTACTAAAAAGAATATTATACAAAATCAGCAAGTATAGTTTTGCGGTTTTGTATAGCAGCTGAGATACTGCAGTCCAGGATATTGCAGAATGAAACCCAGGTTACTGTTAGTGTAACAGGAAATATATGCACACAAGTACAAATGAAATGTAAACGTAGATATAAATATGAAAGTCAGTGCAGTGTTCTGTAGACATATCAGTAAGTGTTCTAGTGTTGATGGTGACATCGTTCCAGAACAGTGTCATTGTGCGGCAGTGTTCCGTTCTCTTATGGCTCTGACTTAAAGCTTTTTTTAAGTCTGTCTGTGATATGATGGACAATGGGCTGGGTCAGGGTAACATCCAGGTAGCCCAACTGAAATGCTCGGCATTTACAGCTACTCTCAGATGATAGATGAGAACCTGAGAAAAATAGTGAATAATTTACCACTTGGATTTTAATGAGCTGCTAAGCAAAGAATCCGAGTAAAGAGAGTAATTGTTTTGTGTTCAAGGTGAATCAAAGCCTTTAGATAGTGGGTGCACATCATGAAAGGAATGTCTAGTACAGAGTTACTCCCATCAGCTCTCTGTCAACTGGGGTGAAATGCCATTTAATGGTCACTAGAGGGCAGTGTTGTATTTTATTCCATGATGGAACCATAAAGGAACAGATTATGATGGGTATTAATTAACTTACTCATGAGAAATCATGAAGGTTCCAGTCCTGCTCCATGACTAAAACAAAGAGAACCAGAAACAACATTCAACAAGTCATTTGGAAATCGCATGCTGTTAGATGTCATGTTTCATATAATGCATCAGTCTAGAGGAGGCAGTATCATTATCCACAGTAAAACGAGTCCTGTACCGACATGAGCTGAAAGGTTACTCTGGGAGGAGAAGCCATTACTTCAAAACCACCATAAAAAGCCAGATTGTAGTTTGTGCACAAAGATCTTAATTTTTGGAGACATGTCCTGAGGTCTGATGAAACTAAAATGGCACTGTTTGGCCGTAGTGATGAATAGTATATTTGGAGGAAAATGGGGGCAGTTTGCAAGCCTCAGAACACCATCCCACCGTGAGGTACGGGGGCGGCAGCATCATGGTGTGGGGCTGCTTTGCTGCAGGACTGACTGGTGCACTTCACAGAATAGATGGTGTCATGAGAAAAGAAACCGACGTGGATGTATTGAAGCAACATCTGAAGACATCAGCCAGGAAGTTAAGGCTTGTGCCTTTTTCTGAAGTGTAATGTAAACTGGTTTCAACTGTAAGTACACACACCAGTATCCCAATAAAAACATATACTTACATCTGTATTTAAGTCCATTATCCACAGACTGAAACATCCATTCCTCAAACGGTACAAGCAAACTCCTTCTTAGTTTCCTCATAATTAACATCTCATCCTGTTTCATAATAGTTTTTCTGAGTTATCACAGAGACCAAATTATCACTTGCTTTATACATTTATCCAGTCTTAAATTCAACTATACCTCTAAACTTTGGTGTCTTTATCCTACACCATTGACTATTCTAATAGCTTGTTTTAAAACACGTTTACTGGATATATTGAATTACTGTATGTGCATTATCTCACACCTCTGCAGTTAGTCAGGTGCAGCAAAACCAGCAAACAGTACAAAGTACAAGAGGTGGCAAAATTCTATATGAAGAGCTCTTCTCCAAAACGGCATAAATCCATTATGATAGTTTACAGGAAAATGACATTTTTTACCTAGACCCACACATTTTGTTAACATTTAATTTATCATGTTAAAATGGTTTGTTGGTGAGGGCAATATTGTGAACTGTTTATTTCATACCGTAATCTGCACATGTAATATTTATATGCCTTATCCTATTTTTGTTATTCCTACTTTCAGGATCACATACATACAAGTACAGAGACTTGGTGATATTGTATAAAGGCCTTTATTAAATATTCAGGAGAACATATATTCTGCGCATTCTCATTGGATGCAACACAGCGGCCACATCTCTCACCAGCCAATAGTAGGCTAGTAGTTCTGCATAACATAGGGTGACCAGATAATCCATGTCAGGGAGGACACTTTGAGCTACTTCGGGTTTTACAAACTAATTTCAAACTGAAAGGCTCCTGTGCTCGGCTAATTAGTTCAGCTCTTCTTCTAGTGACACATGCACGATTATAGGAGACTGACCAATTAGCACACAGTAAGAACTCAGTGCTCAAGTGAAATCCAGGTCCTTTTAATTGAAATGGTAGTTTACAAATCCTGTCCTAGCTCAGAGTGTCCTCCCTGCCCTGGATTATCTGGTCACCCTAGCATAACATACTCCTTTAACATTAACAATCATTATTTGAACTTAAAAAAAACACTTAAGATTGCCAAGAAGCATGAATTATTTTTCCAGATTAAATACTTATTTATACCTGTCAAAATAAATAGTTTAGGCCTTAAGCACTAACCCTTGTTGCACAGCACAAGTAACGCTCAATGAGCCAAATTGAACAATTATAGTAACAGGCAACAATCATTTCAACACAATCCTTCTAACAGTTAGCTATTAATATTCTATGACTTATAGTACAAAAACCTAGGGCTGCACACATCTTGATATGCAAATTATTCATGAGAAATACTGATATACAGCCACGGAAAAAATTAAGAAACCACTATATTTTAAAATAAATTTGCCTTCTTAAATCCCAGTTTAATTCTGGTTCTGCTGGCAGAAGCTACACTGAGCATCAGGATGCTTCAAGGTTCAAAGTTTCTAAGACAGCAGTACACAAGAATAAGGTGAAGCAGGAGACACTGGGAACGACCAGAAACCAGCCAGGTAGAGGGTGGAAGTGACTTTCTAATGGCAGAGATGACTGTTAACTTATCCAACAGGTTCCCCTGAATCATAGGATGGTATCAAGTGACCTTCAAAAGGAACTGGAAACATTAAGTTGTATTTATTCTACAAAAAAGGGGGTGAAATTACCCAAAGTAAACTACAGCCAAATAGAACTTATCTACCAATAGAGTGTGTCAAATAAGTCAGTGATGTTGCTGTGAGTTGTCAACAGACACAAAGCAGTGCGGACAAATGCAATGTGATTATTGCGCATGAAGATGCTGAAACGATACATCGTGCAGCCCTGTCAAAAGCCATCTTGAGATATTCAAAAGCCCGTACTGTGAATCTTTTTTGATAATATAGTAATTTTTTTTTATTATTTATCCTTTATTTTACTAGGAAGGTTCCATTGAGATACAATATATCTTCTTCCAGGAAGTTCTGGCCAAGATGGCAGCAAATAAGAAAAAAAGTTTCATATACATATATACAGATGATTAATATGAACACAGACAAACACATACAAATACTCAAACTATACATAGAATAAAGCTCAGAGATTTTTAAACACATTCAGAGAAGGCAAGGAGTTTACATTCAATATATCTTGTAATGTGTTCCACTCATGTGGTGCATAAGAACAAAAGGTGGATTTCCTCAGTTCTGTGCGTGTGGTGGGAGGCTGAAGGAGAAGTTTAACTGATGAACGGGTTCTGTATGTATTAGTGCGGAATGTCAGCAAACTACATATGTACTGTTGGGCATGAACCCCAATTTGCCCTTTAAAGCCTTTGCAATTAAAACCAGGCAATGCATTTTCCTTCTAAGACGTAATGATGTCCACTCCACCATCTCATCTTCTATTATCTCCATTAGTGCCGTTATTTCTGACCTATTTTGTCTGATCCCAGGAAACTGATTAATATATATTTTACTGACCAATCTGAGGACAAGTATACTGCTGTTATTCTCGACAGTATCTGAATACACTACTGAGATACAGCACATCAGGCTCTGCTAATTAGTTTCATGCATGGGCCAGTTTTTCCAACAGTGCTCAGTAGGGGTCAGTATAGTTTTACAGAACCATGAAATTGAAGTTTTCTTTGAGACTGACTAATATTTATAAATTGTCGTCTACATCAGATGGCTGTGTGATACCATCTTACGTTTTTTAAACAAAAACTAAAAACAGAAGCCTCTTTCAGGTCCGTCGGACAGCATTTGCTGACTCTCCCAGTATATCATTTTACCCAGCCTGGTTTTTAATTTAGTTATTTGTCTAACACAGTCAGCACCTTAAAAGTAATTCCCCCTGTTGAAATGGGAAATTAAATCCAGCCTTGATCCTGTGCGATATAACGACACAATTAACTATACATAAGCCACTTAAATCAACTGTGCACTGGTCTTTGTGTCTCACACGTTAGATTGCCCCCTGCTTAGCAATTCTTCGTCTCCTGCAGACGACTACGACTGCGGTGATAATTATAATCCCAAACAGAACAGGGATGATAATCGGCCAGAGCGTCGCGGAGTCTGGCCCAGCCTCTGGAAATGCAAAACACACACAAACACAGTGACACTGTTTCATATTCACACATCTATCAATTTATTTTCTACCCAGGAAAATTCTCAGAATTTGTGTCCAGCTGTGTCATTGTACACTGTGAGACCTCAAGAGTCTGCCAATTGTAGCATAGAGCTGTAGGTACTTGTACCTTTTAAGATACAGAAATGGACTATGAGAAACATTTTTCATGCCATTGGGGGTATATTAATGCTGTTCATACCTTGTGGTTCTTCCCCAGAGTCCAATTCTGTACCTTAGACTAAAAGGTGCATTTACCTACAGCTATTGGGTACAATTGGCAGACCCTTGAGGGTACAGCCCCAGTGACACACAAAGGTACAAACTGGTACTCTTTTTTCTGACAGTGTATAGAGTTAGAGGTATCTTACCCAAGTTCACGGTCAGCTTGTTTTCTGGACTCAGGTGTGTGACAGTGCAGGTATACTGGCGTTTCAGCTCCTCGTCACTGACCCTGAGGCTCCTCCTCTGCTGATAGGTCCCATCCTCATTGGGTAGCACAGTTCCTGCCGTCACCTCCTGGTCTGGGATTGGTTGGCCATCTCTCAGCAGGGTCATATTGATGCATGGAGGGTAGAAGCCTGTGGCCAGGCAGGTCACTTCTGTCCTCCCAGAACCTGGGTGAGCTTTCTTCATCACCCTGACTTTGGGGTGTACTATATAGGGAGAAATCATCATCATTCATTCATTCTTCTATACTGCTTGTGCTACACAGGGTCATGGGGTTCCGGAGTCTATTCCGAAAATAATGGGCGCAATGCAGGGAATAATCTGTGATGGGGCAGAAATAATCAAATAATATAAATATTAATCAGTTTTGACTATTGTGTAGCAAAACCCACACCTGTTTTCAGTTTTTATCTGAATACAAAATACACTGCTCAAAAAAATTAAATGAACGCTTTGAAAACACATCAGATCTCAATGGGGAAAAATAATGCTGTATATCTATACTGATATGGACTGGGTGATGTGTTAGGAACGAAAGGATGCCTCGTTTGATGGAAATGAAAATGATCATGCGGTAGGCTGGTCTATTTTGCCGAAATTTCATTGCAGCAACTCAAAATCGTACTCAGTAGTTTGTATGGCCCCCACGTGCTTGTATGCATGCCTGACAATGTCAGGGCATCCTCCTAATGAGATGATGGATGGTGTCCTGGGGGATCTCCTCCCAGATCTGGACCAGGGCATCACTGAGCTCCTGGACAGTCTGAGGTACAACCTGGTGGCGTCGGATGGACTGAAACATAATGTCCCAGAGGTGTTCCATTGGATTTAGGTCAGTCGAGCATGGGGGCCAGTCAATGGTATCCATTCCTTCATCCTCCAGGAACTGCCTGCATACTCTCGCCACATGAGGCTGGGCATTGTCGTGCACCAGGAGGAACCCAGGACCCACTGCACCAGTGTAGGGTCTGACAATGGGTCCAAGGATTTCATCCCGATACCCAATGGCAGTCAAGGTGCCGTCGGGCCTTCAGGCCACCCTCATGAAGTCTGTTTCTGATTGTTTGCTCAGACACATGCACACCAGTGGCCTGCTGGAGGTCATTCTGTAGGGCTCTGGCAGTGCTCTTCCTGTTCCTCCTTGCACAAAGAAGCAGATACTAGTCCTACTTATGGCTTAAGGACCTTCTACGGCCCTGTCCATCTCTCCTAGAGTAACTGCATATCTCCTGGAATCTCCTCCATGGCCTTGAGACTGGGCTGGGAGACACAGTAAACCTTCTGACAATGGCACATATTGATGCACCATCCTGGAGCAGTTGGACTACCTGTGCAACCTCTGTAGGGTCCAGGTATCGCCTCATGCTACCAGTAGTGACACTGACCGTAGCCAAATGCAAAATTAGTGGAATAAATTGTCAGAAAACATGAGGAGAGAAAAATGTCAGTGGCCTCCACCTGTTAAACCATTCCCGTTTTGGGGGTCGTCTCATTGTTGCCCCTCTAGTGCACCTGTTGCTAATTTCATTAACACCAAAGCAGTTGAAACTGATTAACAACCCACCCTGCTACTTAACTGACTAGATAAGTATCCCAGAAATTTAAATGACTTGATGCTATACTCTGAATAAAAAGTGTTCCTTTAATTTTTTTGAGCAGTTTATATATTATACACTTTAGGAGTGTGTCCCTGGGAATTTTTGCAGATTCATCCAGAAGATACATCACCTCTCCTCAGTAGAATATTCTTGTCCTGCTGCAGATAACTCCTCAATACCGAGACACACAGTGGATGGTATACATTTAAGGACCAGCTTTCCATGACATCCAATACACTCTGGCTCCAAAATAATTCTGACACAATGAATTTATATTCTTTGGAAAGGATGTCGTACTTGGCTTGTCCCTCTCCATCATAAGCATACAGTACAATAAATCGACTCAGCCTGTCATCTTCTAGATCGCATGCCACAAATTCCTGAGACACATGGACTCCTGCAGTAACAAAAGACAATATTTGTCCAGATAATAGTAACATATCGACTTTCAGATGTATAATCAAGATTCATCAAGTATTTATTCATCAAACAGTGAACTGACCTTGAGTGTGATTTGAGCGCTGCTTCATGACATCAGAAAAAGATGTCATATAACTATAAATGTCATCAATTACGTACTTCTTGAAATCATATTGCTCTATGGTGTTATCTGATCTCCAGTATCTCCGAGAGACTATCTTCTCGATGTTGCCATCATAGTATTCCACAGGGACGTCGTTGATCTTCATAACTACTATAAATCCAGGGAACTGTGTCTCTCCAGATATATATATTACTGACAG
The DNA here is from genome assembly GCF_048594095.1 of Paramormyrops kingsleyae. Classification (NCBI taxonomy): domain Eukaryota; kingdom Metazoa; phylum Chordata; class Actinopteri; order Osteoglossiformes; family Mormyridae; genus Paramormyrops; species Paramormyrops kingsleyae. The sequence continues at coordinate 32,626,789 of NC_132821.1, read as the reverse complement.
AGTTAGGGAATGAGACTCTTTTTGAAGAAAAATAATAATAATGAACAGAATGTTAGTATTACTACTACTACTCTGCAAGAAAATCCATGTCAGGTCTTGAACAGGGCTACAATATGAAACAGGGTGTATTAGGGTACTGGTGTGACTGTGGGATCTGGGACTGACAAAAAAACTCAAACCAGATTCATATGAGTAGACTGGGGTGAACTGAATGAATAGGCTCATCATCTGCCTTAGTGAAGCCAGGTAAGGCCTTCGAGGAAATCGTCATCAACAAATTGCAACCTAACAGACTAATGCAACCAAATTTAATTTCAACTAGTGCAGATTCACAGATAACTTTCAAAATACTTTATAAATGCAGAAAATTTTATGGGAAACTATTTTCCAACATAATTCCTGTTTGAAATTGTATTAGTGCTTTCTGTTCTGTTTGCTGTGTTCATGTCACGTGACCTGATAGTGTTTGATTGCACCACTATACCTTGTGAAGCCAGATGGAAGGAGCAGAAGACCAGTATGACCACCACAGATATCATCATCATCGTCGTGCAGGACACGGTCTGTCTTTAAAATGCAACTCATCAGCGTCCTAAGTGACAAAGAGCAGAAATGACCTGAATGTTGAAAACCATTTCATGTGGATCTAACAGGTCTGGTCCTTGAAGCCAGAAGCTCTTTTTGTTTTACGGTAAACCTGCGGCATCTTGGTGGCCCATTATGGATAATGAAGCGATTCTCTCCCAAACATACACATAATGATCGCATTTCAACTTGTATTTAAACTTTAAATCCATACAACAATGGGGGGAATCGCATGATGTGCCTGTGGCAGACGTTTAGGTCTTGGTGGCAGATTAAGATACTTTGTTAGCTGGATCGTGTCCCGTTTTACAGTCATATTGGTCTGAGACATTTGACACACTATGTTTTATATGTGAAAAGGACTTTGAACCAGATCCAGTAGTAGCCATATTTGGGCCGCTACCAGCAAGGCTCTCATTACCATCAATTAATCGTGAGGCTGCGGTTTTCTGTCTGTTGCTGGCAAGACGGCTAATTTTGGTTCATTGGAAGTCAAACCAGTCCCCTACACATCATAAATGTGTGGAGAGTGTTAATGTCACACTTAAAATTGGAAAAATTTAAGTACTCCATTAGAGGTTCAGCTGAAAAATATTTCAAAGTCTGGAAGCCATTCTTATTTTATTATGATTTTGTATATAAACCTACCAATGTATCATAAGTGGTGGTAAGCCCCCCCTTCCTCCCCCCCTCGTTGACGTCCTGTCCAGCATTGTTGTTTGATTTGAATGCTGTTGGTCATATTTATTTATTTATTTATGGTTTATTTGACATGGACAGTGCACATTAATAAACATAGAATGTAAATGTGCCAGAATTAGCCAAAATGGCTATTTTACATCTGTAAAACATACATGTTTGTTGTTTCATGGTTTGTTAAAATGCTCAATAAAAAAAGACTTTATAATAAGATACTTTGTTAGCAGGAGGTAAATAGGTAGGCAGTGAGAGATTGGCTGTTAATGCAGGAACAGCCGCAACTGTGTAGCTCTGACTGAGTCTCTGCTTTCCCTGGAGCACACGGGGAGGGGTCCTTAAATTTATTAACACTGTATATGTACAGAGGGTATGAAGCGATGAATTTTAGCCTGGAACGTTGGGGTAAGGAGGGCAGGAAAAGTATGGAAAAGGGGGATTTTAAGGTTGTAGTGTTTGGAGTGTTAATGCACGTGAGTGATTATCTGTTGGTACCCCGATGTCTGGATATGGCTATTAAAGTGTTTTTGTTTACTGACCCTTAGATGTGGTTATTAGCTGGACCTCCCCAGAGTATTAAAAAGGTCATGGCAGTGCAACCCAATTCCAGGCAATATTATTAATTTTGTTACAATATTATTAGTAACAGCCTGCTATTTGGACCTTGTATCACAAAGCAGGATTTCTTGCTTGGCTGAATGACTTGTCAGATTTAGGGCACCCCAGTTTAAGTGGACTTTAAATGGTAGTGGATCTTTACTCTCTTACACTTAGCCCAGATTAGCTTAAATGCAGCAAGTTATCTGGCTAAGCATGAAATCCTGCTTCTTCATACAGGGGGGGTGTTCTTCATATGCAAGTTAACAAGTTATCCAGCTAGTTCAACAAGACCAGGCTTTAAAGATAAGTTCCAACTTGACTAAACCAAATGCAACCCAAGGTATAAGGTATCATCACGCTGACTATCAGCAATCTATATAGGGTGAATTTCAATATGCGCACTATATGTGCACCATATGACTGTTCAAAACTTCCAGATCGGAGGCAAATTGGAGTTTGATTGGCGATTGCAAATCAGCGCTCGATTGCTGTGTGTGAACTGTTTGAAGATATGACCCAAGGGAGTGGCAGACACCCGCCAAATATCTAGCAGGATAAATGTCTTGAATTGAAACCTTTTGAATTGAAACCTTGTTACTACTACTTATCCTCAAAGTTATCCAGCTAAGCAAGAAATCTATGGCAAGACTTTTAACACTTAAAGTATTCACTTCACTATCCACAATTTAATTTTAGATATCTGTAAATGCTTTCTGGATACTCAAAATTCCAATTCGAAAGGCAAGAATGATAATTTAAGGTATCTGTAATTATAATGTGAATGGCAATTCAAAATATGTTCAAATACATTTTACCTAGAAAAAACTCAGACACCAATGTCACTTTCTAAAACATTTTATTCACAAACATCTGTACTTGCTGCATTAGTGACATAACATATTCTGTTTTTATCTTGCCATTGTGGGTTTTGTGTCCTGAACAAGTTGAGAACTGAGCTGCCGGAAATTGTGCCGGATGCGGTTTTGGTCACACGGACCAGGGCGGCGGTATGCAATATGGTAACGGAGGGTATTGTGGCCACCTTTAGGTTTTCGTCTAATTTCCAGATATTAGGGAGACACATTCTATCTAGTGGTATGTGACTGTACTTGGTACTGGTTGATACAGCACAGATATTGTAGCTGATATGCTATAGTCAACCACTCCTGAGAAAAAAAACTGTCACCATCAGATGCTGAGGCTAAGTTGCTAACATTAAACACCCCCTGGCGAAAATACCTGGAAGAATAAAATCTCCTGGCTACATTTATAAATTCAACTGTAATATGTTACCCAACCAATTTCTGTTCAGGTTACCAAAAACATATGTAGTTTTTGTATTTGCTAAATGTTATTGACAATTTCAATACACACTACAGCTGTTTCAAACGTTTTTCAAATGAGAGTAGGCTACTGTACAAATTAAATTACTCAGCGGTGTATAATTCAAATATGCTTAATACAGAATTGTACATAATATTCACAAATTTGTTTTATTAATACAGCGCATTTTCACGTTACATTGTATAATTGCGCATATTGAGTCTACAGGTACTTGGCATTGAGAGAAAATGACTTTCTTTTCTGTCACGTTTTCTGTCCACGACGGGTTACCGCAAGGCAAAGTAGGACGATCATAGTAAAGTTAAATAAATAAATAATATGCCTCATTTTCAATTCAATCCATATGTTTAAAAAGACCCTAAATGAACACTGTAAGCGGAGTACTTGATTACTATATGCGAATTATGTAATGTACAGGAATGATTCTGTCCCAAGCTTTTTGATCCATATCAGCGGTTGATCAACCTACCATATACTGTCACCTACCATAGAAAGCTCTTGGAGTCTACTTCATTGTTATAAACAAGCCATTAGTGTCACGATCGGAGCCCAACACTGATCAAAACAAGAACGCGCGAGAAAAATCAAGATCATAATCTAATAATTTTCCAAAGCGCGATTCACATGTAAGCAGGCATAAAAAGACAGAGATAGTGTTTGTTGTGATGTTATAGAGCTGACGTAGTACGCAATAAAAAGAAAGTGACACTACGGCACGCCTGATATAAGAAAGTATCTAATAAACCTATATATACCTCTAAATAAAAAAAATAAAATAAAAAAAAGTATCTAATAAACCAGACGTTCTGCAGCATACCATCCTTGACCAAATAACACTTCAGTGTTCACTGTTATTTTGTATACTTTCAAAAACTCCCACATTCTTTTGAAAATGTCACCAAATTGCAGTCAACAAAAGCATGGGTAGGCCTACTGGTTAATTACCTTCCGGCCGTTTTAAAATAAATCCAAAATTTTAAAACTGCCCCAGACTTTACCCCCGCCTGGGCAGCTAGTATAAGGGTCGAGGTGGTTTACGAAAAGATTTTTTTTCCACGCTTCGTTTGTAAGCGTTTCTCGGTATGGGCATTACTCTCGGGTGCGTTATTTCAGTGTACTTTCTATGAATATGAATCATCACTAGCAAAAAAATAAATAAAAGAAATGAGAACTACATATATCGGTCATTGTGTGTCGCTATGTGGAGATAACTGAAAAAGTGCCCCCCCCTCCTCCCCACCAAAGCAGGGCGGATGCAATAGTGATGACATACCACGTGTCCAATCCAGAAAAAAAAGAGAGATCTGTCACAGCTGGGAGAGGGGAGCTGGTCGCAGTGCATTCGCTCTCGCGCTCTCAGGTGCACACGGAGGCTCTGCTTTTAGTGACAGTGACGGACACAACTGAACGTTAGAAAGTGTAACTACATTTCACTAGAGTCGATGCTGACAACGCCCAAGAAATTAGTTACTTTCCATGTATCTGAAATGTAGACCAGTTTAAAAAAGTCACCATAATCTGAATACAACAGTCCGACAATAATGGTGTGGCCAAAACGGCCTCTAAGCAGCACGGTTATTAAAAATTCATTTAAAAGAAAATTAAACAAGTTGACAGCGGATATGTGATGTTTATTAACCACTATAACGCTGAACAAATCAAAACGTCATTTTACCTGTCTAACTTGGATGGTGTCTTGTAGCATAAAAACTCACGTCACTATAAAAATCGACAGTGCAAATAAAAACTTATGTCACAATATACTTCAGTTACACGCCGTTAAACCTAATAATAATACAGATAAAATTTACCACAGAGTTATCTTTGTTTGCTAGAGTAGGCCTAAACAAGGACCATTTTTAAAAAAAAATTGCGAAAAACGGGAAAAAAAGCAACCCGGAAAAAACAAAGATCTATCAAAGCTTCAAATGCACCTTTTGCTCACTGATTGCCCCCCACTGATTGCCAATCCCTCCTGCGTCCCTGACTAAATGAACTAAACAGCATGAAAATCTGCAAACTTACCTTATCAAAATTAACGTCGTTTGTTTCACAGCGACCCTTAACTGAACGAAATACTTTCACTTTTGGTTTTAACAGTTTGTCCGCAGGGGGAGGCATGGTGGTGCACTGTTGCCTCGCACCTCTGAGACTGGGGTTCGAGTCTCCGCCTGGATTCCATTTCCTAACATCTCCTCTCCTTTCCTCAAAACATTAAGCATAAACTCTAAAGTTCAAGCTACACTCACAAACCTTTGACTAATCTTGCAAAACCAAACAATCTTCTCAAAACTATATTATCTTTGCTCAAAAGCAAACACTGCTTTCAGATCAGGCATCAAGCCAGTCAGTACAAACTATAGCAAAAAACTGAAAACACTACCAGTCAAAACTGTTGCTGTCATATAGAGAAACGTTTACTATAGATGTGGTCTTTTGCAGGATGAGCTGCAAAATTGGAAACGAAAAGACTAAAAAATAAGTTGTGCACCACTGTTTAAAGTTTCGGCAAATGAGTGACTGATTCAACAAAGGAATTTTGACAGTTTGGCAGTTTTGTTCCAAGAACGAGGTTTAGTATTTTAGCAATTCAGAAAAATTGTAATACATAAGGGACCCCCCCCCCCCAGTATTCAGATGTGCTCACAATGCCCCCCCCCCCCCAATATATATAATAATTACAGCCTTGGTACCCCCAGCGTTGACTCCATGGCTACGGCCTTGAATGAAATATATTAGTTTGCATCCTACTTTTATATAAAACATTGGCCTGTTACTTGGTCCCCTTCAAGAGATAAGTACCCCAAAATTTTTAAAAAATATATCTATATCTATTGTGGAGGAGGGGTAATTGTTTCACTTTAAGTACTCTTTACCTGTTTTCAAACAATAAAAATGTGTATTTATTGAAAAGGGTGTAGGACTTACAAAGCTCTGAACTTACAAAAAATACTGTAACTGTCCTGCCCCAATCATCCACTCCTTCCGTGTGCCACGCCCCCGCGGATCCAGGCCAGGTTCCCACCTCTCAGTTTACCGGAAAGGGAGGGGACACCGGCATTGGGGTCGACTCCCTGGCTCACCTTCACTCCCCCGGGCTCCAGCACAGCGAGTACCCCCGGCCTCACCCGTTGTGTCTTGTCTGTCAGCTATGGCCCGGCCTTTGGCACCTCCCCGAATGCCTGCAGGTACACTGCCTGCTGCTAATGCTGCAGCCCTATCGCCGACGCCTCGTCGACCGGCGCCGGCCCTGCCTCCGGCGCTTCGTCGATCGCCTGCAGTTCCCTCGCCCACGACTCGTACATCGCCTGCGCCTGAACCGGCTGTGGCTGCACCTCTGCCTGCCATGGCTACGGTTCCCTTTTCCCCTCCGCCACAGTCCCCTTCGGCTCCCTCCTCACCATCTCCACCAGCCCCTTAACCTGCCTCCTCACCACCCTCGGTGTCCCCATCAGCCCCCGTTCCGGCCTCGCGGGCGCCTGCTGCTCCGGCGGCCCTCGCCTTACACCCGCCGAGGATCCCTTCAGCTCCCCATTGCCCATTGCCCATAGCTCCCTTGCCCCCTGTGTTCACTCCCCGTCCTGCTTCACCATCGTTCCCCTCTAGTTCCTTCATGCCCGGGTCCCATGCTTCCTTTTTTGGTACCCCTGTGCATGTCTGCGTTCCCTGTGGTTTGTCGTCTGTTGTTGTCTCTTTGTGTTGGTTCTGTGTGTCCGTGCTGTTCCCTGTGCCCAATTGATGTTGTTGCTTTTGTCTCCCCAGGTGCTGTTGTGTCCCAGTCACATGGCTCCATGAAATGCCATTTAATGGTCACTAGAGGGCAGTGTTGCATTTTATTCCATGATGGAACCATAAAGGAACAGATTATGATGGGTATTAACTTACCCATTAGAAACCATGAAGGTTCCAGTCCTGCTCCATGACAAAAACAAAGAGAACCAGAAACAATATTCAACAAGTCATTTGGAAACTGCATGATGCTAGGTGTCATGTGTCATATAATTGATCAGTCTAGACGGCATGTTCTGAAAAGCTCCTCGTTCGTGTCCATGTTCATCATTCCATTTAATTAAACTAAAATAAAACGAAACATATTTGTTTATTATCCGTTTCTTTTTTATATATACTCAAAAGGGAAGCAAGTGAAACAAATAACAGAGTAGCGGGAAGAAGCGGTAAAAAATAAAACTACTTATATGTTTACCTGCGGTATTTTGCGGGCGGGAGCGGGACAAAACTTGAATACTGCGGGCGGGAGCGGGAAAAAATAATATATATTTTTTGCGGGCGCGGGACAGAATCTTGCGGGAGCGGGCAGGAGCGGGACTGAAAAATCCGTCCCGCGCAGGTCTCTACCGTGATGAGTAGAAGTATAGTGTTATATTTACTAGTCGGCAAAACGGCGAGATAGACATAAGTCGCTTAAGTGTCGACTTTATAAGTCGGCAAAACAGCGAGTTATATTTACTAGTCGACAAAACGACGAGATAGACATAAGTCGCCAAAGTGTCGACTTATAATGATCGCATTTCAACTTGTATTTAAACTTGTTTAAATCCATACAACATTGGGGGGAAACGCATGATGTGCCTGTGGCGGACATTTAGGTCTTGGTGGCAGATTAAGATACTTTGTTAGCAGGAGGTAAATGGGTAGGCAGTGAGAGATTAGCTGTTAATGTAGGAACAGCTGCAACTGTGTACTTAGGACTTAGAGATCCAACATAAACCAAGTGTAAATTGATATACAGTAACAGTCTGAAAGTTATAGATTTTTTTTCTGTTACAATCATGAATATATGAAGTGCACCTGCTGGAGATGTAATCCCTCCAGAGTGTCCTCAGCTTCGCTCAGAGCCTCCACACAGTGAGTCATGTCCAGAATAACTCCCTTGGAATCCCACCAGCATCCACTGTTATGCCATGCCTGAATAGCCTCAGCTAACTCCTATTCTTTAATATCCCTCTTGGTCTCCAAAGTACTTGCCCCTCACTGAAACCTTATTCTGGCCTTTAACCTTGTTCTTTACCTACAGACCAGAACCATAGATGAAGATTGGAACATAGAGTTTAAGCCTTGGGCATAAGGCATGGTACACTCAGACAGTGTTATGGTACATTCAGACGGTGTTATGGTACATTCAGACGGTGTTATGGTACACTCAGGCGGTGTTATGGTACATTCAAACAGTGTAATTGTACACTCAGACGGTGTTATGGTACACTCAGTGTTATTGTACACTCAGACGGTGTTATTGTACACTCAGACGGTGTTATGATACACTCAGACAGTGTTATGGTACATTCAGACAGTGTTATGGTACATTCAGACGGTGTTATTGTACACTCAGACGGTGTTATGGTACACTCAGACGGTGTTATGGTACACTCAGACAGTGTTATGGTACACTCAGACGGTGTTATGGTACACTCCTCAGACAGTGTTATAAGTTTGCCAAAGGGTACCCAGATAAACACACAATTATGCAGCAAGTATTATATTGTAAATTCAGGCAAACTACACTTGACCATAAATCTTCCATCACCACTTTTCCAGTGCAGGGTCACAACAAACCTTGTATCTCAGGAAGCACAGGGTGATATTGAGTAAATTCATATTTAGTCATTCCAATACAGCATGCATTACCCCATGTCCATCTGGTTGTCTTTCCTGCCTCTTAAGTACATTTGCTGTCCTGTTTTGCCCGTTCTGCCGTTTATTAACCCAGCTGGGTTCACTCATACACCTGGGATTCTGCCAACAGTGTGTTGTTAGGAGGGGCTCCCTCTTGAGTTAATGGAGTGGGAACATTTGTCTTCATAAACACAGAATGACAAGGGTGCAAAGCACGGAGGGGCAATCCTGATCCTGGAGTGGCGGAATCCAGCAGGTTTTCCATCCTACCTGGTCTCTGATGAACCACACCTGATCTCAGACAGATAGTATCTCATCAGGTAGGATGGAAAACCTGCTGGATACTGGCCCTCCAGGATCAGGGCTGCCTACCCCAGCTGTAAAGTAACAGATTGATTCAATTCAATTTTATTTGTATAGCACATTTTCACAACATTACATTGTCTGAAAGCCCTTAACAGCATCCCTGCCCAAAGCCCCCAGTGAGCAAGCTAGAGGAGACACTGGCAAGGAAAAACTCCCCAGAAGGAAGAAACCTTGGGAGGAACCAGACTCAAAGGGGGGAGCCCATCCTCCAGGGGGCAGCAGAGGAAGCCCAATGAGCAAGATGGCAAAGTTCCAATTCACAAGTACATCTCATATAGATCAAATAGATCTGAACCAGTGAGGGTGAATATGGACTGTAATGTAATGTTCATGTGAGGCAGTTTGTGCCACTACAAGGCATCTGAGAAGAACAGCAGGACTTAGCGCTGTCTTCTGGGATCAGTGCATCAAAGCCTTTCAAAACTAGTGCAGTGGATGGATTGTTAACATTTGAACGCAGGATTCCACTAATGCACGCCTTAATTGTTGTGGTTTGGGGTTTTAGTGTTCCAGGTGTATCAGGGCTGATGCGAGAATGCAGTGGTGGGGAGAGGATGTCATGTGAGAGCTGTTTATGAGTGAACTGTATGAAAGAGGGGGACGGCGATCCAGAAAGTCTGCAAAGTGCATGGAGATGGCTTTAAAGATGATGTCTTAAGAGAACTGTACAGTGATGGTGGGGGGGGGGGGGCAGTTTACCAAACAGAATATGGCGTGGTATGCGGTAGGGCCAGCAAACATTCACAGAAACAGGAGTAGGAGCTGGGGGGTATGTGCCCCCCCAAATATTTAATCTGGCTTCTCTCTTCAATAAATAGACCCCAATAAATACACCTTTGTATTTAATTGCCCCCCCCCCCGCTTCCCCAATATCAAAACTATCTGACCTAATGAGTAGGTGCAGTGACAATCGACATTAAACTCCGTGCTCTTGTGCTCTTGTGCTCTTATCACAATGTAGGGGTGTCAGTAATTGTGACACATCTTTTCAGTGTTTTTTTCCCCAAGAGTGACCAAAGCATAGAAAGCATTCAACAAACAACTAAGTGAATTTTAGCCAGCATTTTTTCTTACATTTATCGAAAATGCCAATAATTCAAAATAATAATATAGTATCATACTCATATTTATGTATAATTTAACCATAAGCTCTTAAAGTAAAGTCTTAGTTACATAATGATCTCATGTTCATTCATAATGAACTGTGACATCTTTTATCTCAAGCAGTTACTATATTTGTTACTATATCTGTTAATTCTGTTAAACCTTTGTGAACAACTGAAGGAACAAGTCATGAAAAACACAAGTATACTAATGTTTGTTCAACATTAACGAATCGTGACGCATCATTTGTCTCAAGTAGCCACTGTATTTGTTCATGATTTGTACTCCTTCAAGAACAATTACCAATAATTCTGTATAATCTTTGTTCATGTGAATGGTAAAAGTAAGCACTGGATATTATGGAATGTTTTTTATTGCACTCTGATAATGAATTATTCATTGGATTTGGGGGAAGTTGTTCCATGAATGATAGATTAAAAAGGCATGGAGATGTTGAGATGCAAGCATCTTATGGATATATATGAGTAATTAACACCGATATATCAGTACTGAGTGTTTCAATAAGAGCAAGATCACTGTGGGAAATGTAGATGCAAATTAGCCTCACTGCATGTCTTTGGCCTGTGGGAGTAAAACCAAAGAAAACCTTCATTCCATAGTAATAACGTAACTCACATCCATAGTAATAACATAACTTCACATCCAAAGTAATAACATAACTTCACATCCATAGTAATAACATAACTCACATCCATAGTAATAACATAACTCACATCCATAGTAATAACATAACTTCACATCCATAGTAATAACATAACTTACATCCATAGTAATAACATAACTTCACATCCATAGTAATAACATAACTTCACATCCATATTAGTAACGTAACTCACATCCATAGTAATAACATAACTTCACATCCATAGTAATAACATAACTCACATCCATAGTAATAACTTAACTTCACATCCATAGTAATAACATAACTTCACATCCATAGTAATAACATAACTCACATCCATAGTAATAACATAACTTCACATCCAAAGTAATAACATAACTTCACATCCATAGTAATAACATAACTCACATCCATAGTAATAACATAGCTTCACATCCATAGTAATAACATAACTTCACATCCATATTAATAACATAACTCACATCCATAGTAATAACATAACTCACATCCATAGTAATAACATAACTTCACATCCATAGTAATAACATAACTTACATCCATAGTAATAACATAACTTCACATCCATAGTAATAACATAACTTCACATCCATATTAGTAACGTAACTCACATCCATAGTAATAACATAACTTCACATCCATAGTAATAACATAACTCACATCCATAGTAATAACTTAACTTCACATCCATAGTAATAACATAACTTCACATCCATAGTAATAACATAACTCACATCCATAGTAATAACATAACTTCACATCCATAGTAATAACATAACTCACATCCATAGTAATAACTTAACTTCACATCCATAGTAATCACATCCATAGTAATAACATGACTTCACATCCCTAGTAATAACATAACTCACATCCATACTAATAACATAACTTCACATCCATAGTAATAACATAACTTCACGTCCATAGTAATAACATAACTCACATCCATAGTAATAACATAACTTCACATCCATAGTAATAACATAACTTCACATCCATAGTAATAACATAACTCACATCCATAGTAATAACATAACTTCACATCCATAGTAATAACATAACTCCACACATGCAGAGAGCTGGAGGACTGAGGCACCAGTGCAACGCCCTGAGCCGCCATGTCACCCTCAAAAATAAGAGTAAGCCATAATTTTGTGCTCTGACAGGTTAAAAAATAGCTTACAACTAACATGGCTTCCACTTTCAGTATAAAGACTGAGGCTAAATTGACTGAGGCCCAGTGTTCTTACCTCAGACGACCTCGAGTTTCCATGGTTCCTTCCCTGACGTTTATATTTCGATTGAGTAAATTGCTGGCTTTGAAGCACCACAATGAAACAGTCACAATAGAGGGTGCCATTAGGGAGAGAATGTAATCAGATCTAACAGCTACATAAATCACTACTGTAACATACTTCACAATCTCGAATGATTGTAATGGAGTAACATTTGTGACATTAATGAGTTTATGTAAATCTCACAGGTAAAGGAATTTACAGCAATGGCTTGGAAGCTTACAAATGTGGTTAGGAGGACATTTAAAGGAAGTTCCATGAAAGTTAGGCCAGTGGTAATGAAAATTTATCAGAGCACATCAAACTGAATAACTTAGGTTTGTTTAGTATGAAACTGTGAATAAAGAAATAGTTTGAGTTTAAAAAAAACATGTTGGCTATCACAGGCTCTAAAATTTCATGAAAACTTTGGACTGAGATTACACTATGAGGGAATTACTCTAGATTACACTGCGGCCAATGCGTGGGTCTTCAGGTTCCTTCCTAACGCATTCCACTTCCACCTTGTCTGCACGCCATCTATGGGTGCATCCATGTAATAACGTGCTCGCAGCGGGATCACATGCAACATATTTCGGAATTTACCCGGAAACAACAAATGCTGTTTTCTGATTGGCTGGTACGTGGCTATTAACTCTGTTTTACTTTGGACAGATAACTCCACTCCGTACGCCTGCGGCTCGCCCATTAATTCCGTATAACGGGACATCTCGGTGGGCGTTATGCTTTATTTCCCGACATGAGAAACACGAGGTGTGGCGTGTGAGCTGGTCGAAATGCGTGTGTCTCATAGTCACTGCGTGAGACTTGAGAGCCCTGCTATCCTCTGTAAAGTGTAATATCATTGCGACTATTGGTTTTACACAAATGATCTCATTAGATATGAAACCTGCAGGGAGATCTACAATTTTAATGATAATCAATGTCAGTTTTTAAGTTACTTCTAATGGAGCTGTTCTTAATGGAAATAACCACAAATCAATATTAAGCTTTCAGTTATTATAACCGCATCTGACTGCTACTTTAATCAAATCAGTTTAGGAAAAATCCTGTTAAATTGCTCCAGCTGCCCTGTTCCCTTGGGACACGGGATACTTACCAGAATTTATGTCGGAAATAACAGAGCAGCCCCGCAGCTTAAAGCCACTCTACGTCATTCGCACTACGACCACCTGTAATCTCATTCACCGAGGAATGTGCGGCATCGCCGAAGATCCGCACTCCGTACGGGTGACGCTACCTTGCTTGCGTTCGCGGAGTGATCGGTGGTCAATGTCGTCATTAATAAAAGAGGAGATGCAAAGACTGTTATTCCGACCAAAAGGACAACATCTGAAGGAACTGATAGAAATAGTGGAATCAGAAGAGAGGAGACATTTTCTTTGTGTGTCAGGTAAATTACCTTTCATTGTCCCATTGCATGCGTTGAAGAAATGAACAGTGATTGAAAAGGTCCTTTTTTTTAGAGTTGTCAATAATATATATATATATGCGATATATAAGTGAAAACAACGTGTGTAAGTCTAGAAAGTGAAGAATAACAAACATTATTTACTATTTTAGTAGTTTTACCAACTATATGAAGAATGCGATAAATGAGGAAATAAAATATACTATGAGAACCAAGTAATCATCTGTAATGTCATAAAAATATGGGTATGTGTGTGTGAATGCTTATGTATATATTACATTACCAAATGTTCCCACAATGTGAAAAAACCTGTAATTTTTACGTTGTGGGAATATTGTTCCAGTATGTGTGTGTATATATATATATACTTATATATATATATAAATGTGAATGCAATCAAAATACTAAAGTAGCCAAAAGTTTTGTATTTCGTTTGGTCACTTATGGTTGATCAAGGTTAGTGCTGGGTAGGGGTTAAGGTCGTCATGTTGGGATTAAGGTTTTGCCAATAGAAATTAATGGAGAGTCCCCACAAAGACATGAATATAAACCTGTGTGTGTGTGTGTGTGTGTGTGTGTGTGCAATATATTCAAATGAATTTCTTCACCATTGCCTACATGTTGTTGATTTCAGTGGCTAAGCGCGATACGGTGAGGATAACTGTGATCAAATGCGTAAGATCAGGTACGGAGGAGAAATATGAGCGGCTGGATGAATGGTTTCTTAAGGACCTTGTTTTACTCGATGGGAAAGATTCCGAAACGGTAAGCTTTGTGGCAGCAGGATAGCTGCAGTAATTGAAAAAAAAAAACTTAATTTATAAGTCGATATTTTAGCTAGTTGCTAAATATCTGGTGTTTGGATAAGATGTATAAAAAAATATATTTTATTTTTTTCAACGCAGGACGAACCGCAGTTTTTAATGCACTTCGACGCGGTTCGCTCGTTCACAGCCGTGAGCTGCGCGTCCAAGTACACGCTGGCTCGTGCGCTCGTGAGCCTCAGCTCCAAGCACCACAAGAGGAGCCTGCAGCTTGCCAACTTCGACAGGACGTACGTCCAGCCCACGTCCATGTACTCCAACCGCGGCGACTGCATGGTGCTCATGCAGATTTGCGTCTACGCCTTCAATCTGTTGTGCTTGTCGTTGTGCCCCGTGCCATGATGCATGGAGCCACTGACCTGTGACAGTTTGATATGATATGTCCCCAAGCACTATAGTTACTGCATAAAGCCTTATGTGGATAAAAAGCTTCAATTCACAGTACACAACGAATGTAAACACTTTTGCATCAAACACCTTTAGTTATGCTGTGCACAAGATGTGAAATACTACAATATCCTGGAAAAAATCTGGTACTTACAAGCTCAAATTGGTCTTTATTTCTAGAACATTCGCTCACTACATTTCAGTTAAAACTGATATTTCTACAGGTCATATAATTGCTAAACATACTAATATGTAAAATTTATTGTAACAAATTTAATTAAATACAATTATGCCAGTCACTGTAATAGGAAAATATTGACTTTTGAGTCGCGGGTTGTGTATGTTTTCTCACAGCGTCCAGCATGGGGCTGAAACACCTTGACTAAGAGTTATTTAATCTACTCGCTCTGAGGTGTGAGGCAGAGAATCACCCTTCCTGCTGTTAACAAAACCCAGCTGAGTATCAGCCTGGTCCTCGAGTTTGTAGGTGGCATTTTGTACGGTACCATAAATACCACGGCGGGTGTCAGAGGGGCTTGGATTTCCTGGCAGATTCTGGGGGCCTGGAATATGGAGTACGTAAAGTTATATATAAAATTGGCTGGGGATGGGGGCAAGAATTTCCAGGGAGGTCCCCGAATACCACATATTGCTGTCATGTTTTGCTTAACAGAAATGTAGAAGGAAAATGATTCAGAAGCACAGCGGCTTTCTCTGAATTAACATGACTATCTTTTGTGTCTCCCAAACAGGGCACTTATGTACTAAGGTACTGTAGTAATGTACAATGGACATATGTAAACTGGCGACCCTCAGAATGTGCGATTCTGTCTGTGTGATACATGCTCTCTATGTGCATCACTCAGGAGAAAAGTGTCTCTGCCAATCAGAGTGTTTCCTGAGTCAAGTAAATACATTATCTATAAGACTGAAAGATTGTTATTCATTGGAATATTATTCAGTTGCGTTTTTTATTGTGACTTAATTCTGCACATGTTGAATTAAATAAAAATCTGGTATTGGGGTCATATAATTTGCATGCTTATCAGTATTTAGGCTGGAATATTTCAGCTAATCTATTTTACTAAATCACATGATAAATCAGGAATGTAAGTGTGATGAAATGTTGAATGTTGAATGTGACGAAATGTAAATTGTTGTCCACAAAAGCACAATGACAGCTGTAATGCTCACAGGGATGTGCTTTTCTGATGTTCCAGAGCGACACGTTGCCATGCTGGGTTATAACTGCATTCATGGGCAGCAAGTTATCATTAAACGACACCAATGAAAGATGTTTTGCATATTTTTTTGAGGTCATGAACACCATGTTCATATTTATTATTAAGAGCCATGTAATTAGCTTTATTTGTATTTAATAAGTGACCTGTCCATCTATTTTCCATAACCACCTAACCAGAGTATCTGTAGGAAACTCAGATAAACACAGGATGTTTCAGACCTAAACAAACCATAAAGAAGCAAGATGTTTTTCTGTGTACTGTGAACTGACCTTTTGGAACTGATTCCACTGTGATCTGTGTAAAACCCAGCATACCCAGGGCTAAATAAAGTTGTAAATTGCAAGTTTGCATTGAGGTGACCATTGTATTTTCCTACAATAAATTTGGTACTTAAAGGGCCATTTTGATAGTGCTTCACATTTAAACACACAGTATTTCTTAGCTGGTGGAAAATCACTGTATACTTCACAGTGATGTGGGGGGAGATGATCCACCCAATAGAATTCTGTCCATTACCATTAAATAAAATAATTGTTTACCTTTGCGCCATAAGAGCAACACAATGCATTTGAAAGCAATGCAGAAGACTCCAGCTGTATAGGGGGAAAGAGACAATGGATGTTTACAGTTATATAACCTGAAATATATGGAATCAGTTGATGATTTTGGTTACAGAGTAATGTGTTAAGGATGTCACGGTGGTGCAGTGCTTAGCACTGTGGCCTCGGACCTCTGTGTCCAGCGTTCAAGTCTCTGTCATGGCTCCGTGTGTGTGGAGGGTCCATGTTCTCCCCCATGTCATCGTGGGGTTTCCTCCAGGTCCTCGGGTTTCCCCCCACAGTCCACATACATGCTGAGGCTGGTTGGGGTGACTGAAATGCCCCTTGGTGTGAGTGTGCCCTGTGATGGGTTTTTTCCTGCCTTGTGCCTGTACCCTCCAGGATAGGCTCTGGACCCCCCACAACCCTGAATAGGGCAAGTGGTTACAGATGGAGGAATGAGGCAAATGACGTGTAAATATTTGACTGTCTGAGTATCCTTAAAGACACTCCACCCAGCGATGCTTCTGTAAATTAAATGTTTTGTAGCCATTTTTTCCTCACAGGAAATTTACAATTATGTAAATGACAAAGTAAACACGTGCATGTAAATATTCAATAGTTTATTCCTCAGTTTTGATTAAAGTGTTGTGTTTGTAATAGACAGATAAATTTTGATAAAGAAACTAAACAACGAACTTGTCCACACCGTCTTTAAGCTGTTGGGCGTGAATAATAAATCTGTCTTTGGCGGAAAGTGGGGCAGCAGATTGGAATTTGCTCGGGCAAATGTCAGCGAGGGAGAGAATTAGGCTTGGAATTTTTAGCAGGGTCGCACACAACTTTTAAATCACTTTATGTTCACTTCATATTGTTCATATTGTTTTGAAACATTTTTCATTTTGTTGAAATATCAGTTGGACCTACATACAGTAGCTGTGTCGTTCATGGTTTCATTTAGGACAATAAATCGGATTAGTTTTATACGAATGTCTGGTCGTATCGTGTACAAAAATGACCGGAGACCCAACCTTTCCGCTGCTATGGTTTGGATCGAAAGGCCGATACGGAACGTCACCCCAAACACTTCCCTGGAGTTTAAACTTGTAATGTGTCACAGGCCTGGTAGCCAAAGAGGCTTTTCCTGTGTGTAATGCAGTCAGGATTGCAGTCTTTTGCATGGGGTGGGGGGGGGGGGTGTCAGAATGAGTATAAAGTCCACGTGTATCAGGGTCATCCCACTACTGAGCACTGGGTAGAATGGGACCCCAGTGTAATGTGGGATTTAAAATGACTGACCACTTCAGAAAAATGTGTAATGTGAGGATAGCATCAAAAATGGTAAAAAAATTAATCAAATATCAGACAATAGCAAACATCCTATGTAAGTGTATATGCACAATATACAGAGTGTGTCTGACAATGCATTATTTATTGATGTGGATCCTTGGATTTTCGTGCATTAACAGCCATAGTGGTCTTTCCGGATATTACAGCCTGCAGCCGACCCCACGGCCGCCCTGTGGTCTATCTCAGGCTGCGTTACGTTGCTTCTTTTCCTATTGTCACGTTCGCATTTAAGAGCTGAGAAAGACGGAAAACATGCTTCTGTGGCTTTTAGAAGCCTCGTTCGTCTCATAAATATCTATGGGCTGAGTGTTTAGGGTTCTAATCTAACGCTACACTGAATTAAAAAACTGAACATGTTGAAGTATTGAGCTCTATGTTTGATGGTCTGGAGCGTTTAAACATATAGCCTTTGCTGTTGCCTCAGTCTCATTGCCCTGATGTCAGTTTAACATATTTTCTGGTGACAGTGAGGTCACTGAGTTCTCTACTGCGCTTTTCTGGTTGCTTCATTTGACTGATGTGAAAGTGTAACCTTACCTGCTTGATGTTCTTCTGACGTGATTTGCTCTCATTTGATACAGTGTGACACTCTCTCTGACTTTGTAGAAATCATTTTGTAGTTACTGATATTTAATAGTTTTATGGTTAATTGTTGTATCATTTTTGGGGGAGTGGAGGAAGCAGAGGGGGCTACAGAAAGTGTAGCCTGGGGGCCCCAGAAATGGTTTAATTCAACTACTAACCCGTATCACAATATCAGTGCCGTTTATTGCCCCGATTGCATTAGGAAAATTGGACAGTGCTGCAAATTCAGTTTTTACGTTTGCCTGTTCACCCACAGCATAGGGAAACAGATTTCAATGAAAAACAAATAAAGTACAAAGATGTTACACATAGTGCAAATGATAAACAAATAATTAAAAATATTCTTTTTATTCCATGATAACTCGTCCCCTTGTAATTCTTCCATTTATGTACGCTGTCAGGAAAAAGGGTACAGCTCTGGTATAATTTTGTTCCTTAAGGTAGAAACAACGTTAATGTATCCCCAATGGTACAAAGACGTTCCTAAGCATCCATTTCTATACCTTAAAGGGTATATATACCTACAGCTATGGTACGATTGGCAGACCCTTGAGGGTACAAAGTGATACATTTTTTCTGACAGTGTAGGCAGTATAAAAACTCCATTATGCCATATCAAATTCTTTTGACTATATGCTCTTCTCATACATGGATCCATCTATGCCCTTTAGTGTACAGCAAGCCCATTCACTACCCTCGCTGGGTGGTGACCATACTGGCACAGAATGGCTGCGGGCACGTCATTCAGGTGGGGGCTGCACAGTGCTGGCGGTTCAAGTAGCTGTGAAGCGCTTTGGGTGTCTTGAAAAGTGCTATATAAATGCCACTTTCATTCATAATTAATTTCCAGCATTGTCAGCATTTATATTACAGTTTACCAGCAACCCTGACCATAATAAGTGATTGGATGATGATAGATAGATAGATAGATAGATAGATAGATAGATAGATAGATAGATGGCTATGCAGCAGAAATAGAAGCAATCAATTATTATCACGCCCAAAGTGTCTGAATGTTACTAACTTGTTAATACCTAATGTTCTGCAAAACATTTAAATGTCTTCTAATCGTTTGAAGACGTCAATATTGATTTAACTTGCCGAGTGCAGTGTGTTTATTGTACTGATGGCTCTTCAGATGGATGGATTTTTTTCATCGGTCTTTTCTTCCTTACACACGATGACGTTCTTCAGTTACATACCACCAGCAGTAGGCAGTATGACATTGGATCACCAGCCCTGCACTTACAGATCCTGAAGGTGGTGAGCTTCAGCTGATCCTGACTGACAGATTATCTTGTTTGTGTTAGATAAGGACAGTTTTACAGTTTTAGGATAACTAGTTTGAGGTACTGTTTCATGTACCAATATGCAGTTTTAGTCATGGAAGTCTTTGTTATTTTTTTAAAGGAATATCAGCCCTATTTTATGATGTGTTAAGTGAATAGAATCTGCTGCCTGATACCTCTTTCCCACCAATGTGCAAAACCTGAAACCCATCCATCCATCCATCCGTCCATCCATACATGTGTGCATGCATCGATCCATCCATCCATGCATCCATCCATGCGTGCATGCATGCATTCATCCATCCATATTGCATACCCGCTTGTCCTATGCATGGTCATAGGAATCTTTCCTGGATGCTACGGGTGTAAGGCAGAGAATAACCCAGGATGGGGCGCCAACTGGCCACAACGAAAACATCAAACCAGCAAGTTTTTTGCATATAACAATCCATCACTCATGAATATATATAAGGAGGTTCAGACATTTTTGGAAACGTTGTTACACCCTTGGTTTGATTCCAGGCTTTTATTCCACGTTACTTGTATTGTATCTTTGTCGGCATGATATATCTGGAGCGTTATAAACCAGGTCCAGAGCCTCTCATGCGGTAGCTGTTCTGTCATTGACTCATACTTCAGTAATGGATGTTTGTGTGGTTTTTACTCTGAGCAACGGTGATGCAGCGCTGGTCTGTACGGCTCCCGATGATACAAGCTCAGCAATTTTGATTAATATGAATAACAAAGCAAGATGTAGCTAATGTTTGCTGGCATCTGTGGATAAGCAGTTAGATCATGGATGGTTGGGTAACTCTTTCCTAATAAGCAACCAAGGATTCTATGATCTACAACACATATTAATTCAGTTCCATCAAAGGCACGATTAGGATTCTTACCCCTAACCCTTTTATACTGCCTTTCCATAGAAAGGTGTCTAATGTAGGGCCATTTCACATTAAGCAATGACTTACACTGGCTGAGCAGATATAAAGGACACTATGGGAAAGACAGGTGTCGAGAAATTTCTGCCACTGATGCATCATCTGAACGAGCTCATGAAATAAAATGTAGATGGAGCGAGAGTCTGTAGTCTTGTGGAGAAAGTTGTGGACTAAGGAGAAGCATTTTGAAAATGTTTTGATGGGAACTTTTTTAATTGACATAAAAAATTGGATTTTTCCGATAGCCTGTCCTGAGATCTGAGAATCAGAAAGTTGGTTTGGTTTGGAAGAAGCCACTGTGAAATGTCATGGGATATGTCATGTTTCGTCGTACATACAGACAACATGATTGTGAAATCCATCAATCAATCAGTCTACAGTGTGTAGTTAATGTAATACTGATCTGCAATTATTATCTTATTTCTCAAGAGATGCCAGACAATAACAATCAATAAACAGAATTTCAGTATGTCAGTACCATATCACATGTATACATATATACAGTGCAGCATATACTCATACAGCAAAACCTCAAAACAGGAGACCACTAGATGCACAAAGCTTCTTAGCTAGAAGCATATTGATGAGTACTTCAAAATGGCGAGGAGTTTATATGACGCTATTTTGTATCCATCCATTTTTAATAACCACTTACCTATTTAGCATTGAAGTGGCTGTCTGAAATAATGTGATAATGCAGGATTTTATTTTACACACTCATAAGAATGTAGAATTAGGACTATTTGCGTCATACTATATCTGTCGAATGAAACACCTTTGTCTGTCTCTTTGATATCATATATGAAATGTTGAAAGTATGCAGGAAAAACCCAACTGAGACAGAAAATACTTTTTTTCTTGGAGCAGGACTGACATGGATTATGTTTTTCAAAGCTCGACTTGCTTAGTGTTAATTCCAGTCACTAATTCTGGGCAGAAAGGTTCTTGTTTTTGCAGTTCTTGTCTTCATTGACTTCTTGACTTACAGATGATGCAAGAGAATAAAAAAAAGGTAGCAAATATAGCAAATATAGGCTTCAGCGCAGATAAACCTTCTGGGCTTTGGTCCAGTGTTGCTTCTGCACAGGCTTGTATGCGGATCTTCACAGCTGCTCCAGTGCGCGGCATTCCCAGACCAATGACAAATCATGACAAATCATATTTGTAAACAATAAACCAACCATTTTTTTCTACTCCAGGTTACGTCCAATTATGTCTTTATATCCCAAAAGTCGAAACATAATCCAGAAACAGGACTTTTAAAAAAAATAACGGTGGTTAATTTTTGTGCTGATGTTTCTGTAGAGGAAGTTGGAGCCACTTTCTCCATTTTGTCAGTGAAACGACAGGAAGTGACATCACAGGAGCACAGCTATGGAGTCTATGCCATCGCTTCGTCCACGTTGGCCCCTTCCACATCAGAGTGACAGGGCTCCTCGGCTGCCCGTCGGTCCGGTGTGCTGTTGGCAGTCGTGAAGTTCTCCTCTGATGCACGGACCTGGGAGGCCAGCATCCAGGCCCGTGCGGCCGTGTCCTGGCACGAGGACAGCTGGTGTTTGCGGTGCAGGATCAGCTTGGGGTTTTTCACGAGGGTGTAGAGCAGCAGCCAGCGCCTCCGGGCCCTGCTGCTCGACGCTGGGACATGGAGGAAGGCGGCCATTAAGTGTAGGCAGCA
Organism: Paramormyrops kingsleyae; assembly: GCF_048594095.1. Taxonomy (NCBI): domain Eukaryota; kingdom Metazoa; phylum Chordata; class Actinopteri; order Osteoglossiformes; family Mormyridae; genus Paramormyrops; species Paramormyrops kingsleyae. The sequence continues at coordinate 32,604,253 of NC_132821.1, read as the reverse complement.
GATCAGTATTGTTAGTCATTTATGAAAGGCTTCCCCCTAGTGTCTTAATACAGCAGTAAGTCTAATGGTGTGATGCATTTTAACTGGCTCTACACAAATACTCCAGATATAGAACCCTTTATTTGCATAATGAAAAGCAACATCTAACAATTTCTGAGCTCAATTTTTATATTCCAGAGCTTAAACTTGCAATCAATACCAATTATACCTGTCAAAACCCATGCAGGGTAAAAAACTGAAGTATAAAATGTGTCAAATTCTCTATAAGTTCAGATTTAAGTAAGTAACTAAAATCCATAGAAATATAAATGATTAAGCTGCCTTAGGAATCCTTCACAGGGTCTATTTTCATGATACACCAGTAAAACCAGTACTGACCAATCAGAGAGCTGTTGAATGGAGGGTATGGTGACAGCGCTCTCGTCTGCTTTTCCAGCCTCTCAGCCAATACGAGATGGCAAAAGCAGATCATGACTGGGTTGCTATGGTAATGGTCAGCAAATATCATCCCAATCCATGTATTATACCCTAAAAGCAAACCAATGCACAGTTAATCCTGTCTCCTATTAATGTGCTTTTTTTTCTTCTTTCAAATACTCCAAAAAAATTTCAAATATCCTTTAGAATATGTGTCATTAACGTACATCTACATCCAGTGCTGAATAGATTTCACATTATGTCATCATTTCTCTGTACATTCATATAATTGAGTATCTCAGGAGACTCTGAAACATTCTAAAATGCGCAACTACAGTATGCATACTTCACGGAAGCATGCAGTTTGCACCCGCTCCCTCGTGGGGGGGTCCAGTATGCAGTGTGTCCCTCCCCCATCTCACCTGGGTCTAAGGGCTCGTAGCCCCTTGGCATGACGGTGCGGTCGATGCGGGACACCAGCCAGGTGCCCAGTATGGCGCTCATCAGCAAACGCACCACGCAGTTACTCAGGCCCATAATCACGTTGTAGAAGAAGAAGAAGTAGTTAAAATTGTGGAAGCCCTTTCTGACAAGGAAATGAAATATACGGCAAGGTTAAGCACTGGACTGTTCTCCACGTGTTCCGTGCGACAAAAACGGTTTGCGTCTGTTCCGTACTACAATAAGTAATAGTACAATAAGTATGCACGTCTATAAACATTTCGATCGCATTTTTAAGGGCACGATAGGTCAGAGTTTACATAGCATTAGTACATTCTGCAAAGCTAACCGACTGACGATGAGAAATGAGTTAATAAAACACAGCATTAAATGTTTGACTAAAGGACATCAGCCAAACTATTACCAACACCAATGCAAACACCAATAATGAAGTCATTAGTAAAAGCAGGTAAAATATCGTCCAGGAACAATGTGTGCTGCACTTGTGGAAACACACGCCAACATACATTTTCAAGGACTGTGATAGAATTGCATTGAAACACTCTCCTTTTCTGTGTCAGTGTTCCTCAGCCCGGGACCCAGGGATCCCCAAAGGTCCACGTTTTTACTCCCTCCCTGGGAATGTTCCTCAAACCAGCCCTCAGGGACTCCCAAACGGTGCCGAGGGAGCAAAAACGTGGACTGGGGGGTCCCTGAGAACGAGGAGGAGAAACGCTTATGCTCTCACAAAGAGCCGGGGAACCTCCTGCTGGTGAGACTGGGGAGTGTTAGCTAGTGGAGGGTTTCATGATGAGATACAGTACCAGTCAAAAGTTTGGACACACCTACCTATAGAAATGTCTCTTTATACTATTCTCTACATTTTAGAATATTTATGAAGCCATCAAAACATATGTGATAATGTATATTATAAAGTAACATATATGGAATTATGCACTGACCAAAAAAGTATTAAGCAAAAAAATTAATTTGTTGGAGGGCAGCCGTGTGGGTTACGACTCAGAAGGTTGCTGGTTCAGATCCCTGGGTCGGCAGAGGGATCCCACCTTTGGGCATTTGAGCGAGGCCCTTAACCCCAATTATCTCAGGGACTGGCTGACTCTGTCCCCTCTACACCAGTTCCATGAGGTGGCCTCCTGGGATGCTTTTCCAGCTGTCCTGAAGGAGGTCCCACATATATGCTGAGCCCTCATTGGCCGCTTTTCCGTCACTCCCACATATATGCTGAGCCCTCATTGGCTGCTTTTCCATCACTCCCACACATATGTCGAGCCCTCATTGGCCGCTTTTCCATCACTCTCTGGTCAAACTCCTTCTAAACTCCTCCAAAACTATGTTTGCATTAGCTGGCCAGGTCATGTGATACGACGACATTATTCTCCTTGGTAGGCAGCTTGACGTGTCCAAACTTTTGACTGGTACCGTATATGCGATTAAAAATAAATCTTGTAGTAAAACTGTAGCTCATGATGTATTAATTGCACAATAAAAGACTCATTGGATATTCTAGTGGTTGAAAGCATACCTGTTGTTTATTGCTAAGGGCTTCTGGCTATCCGTGGGGGAAATCTTGTCTTGAAGGAAGAAGATCTGCACCAGTATAATCTGAATTATCACCAGTCCTATAATCAATACTATGGCTCCTCTGAAACAGTCAGGAAAAAAAAAGCGGCAAGATTACCGATAAGTTTATTATCGCATCACGCGCCTTTAGCTACATCCCGAACATACGTGATCGTTTCCCATCACTCACAGGACGATGCCGAAGTTTATCAGCACTTTCAGGCCGTGACCGTGTTGAATGGGCAGAACCACTCCGTACACGAAGAGCAGCGCAAACAGGAACTGCACGAAGTGGACGATGATGTAGCCTGAACAACAGAAATACGCAAACATCAAAGACTGAACGCTGTGTTTTCAAGAGGGGCCTCCCGTCTTTCATGTGCTGCAAATGCTTATAACCACAGATCTTCTCGAAACTATTAACAATAATGGATTAATGCATGCTTCCTGGGTTACTGTTCCCGGTGTAAAATGCTTTTCTGGTCTTCGTTGTGTCAGCAGTTCCTGCTCTTTGATAAAGACAAATGTAAGGGAGAGTTTCAATAGGAATCGTTGTCCAAGCAGAGTTGGAGTTGACGCTGAATGACCTTTTTGTTAATTATTAACAATAATATGTCAACAAGGGAGGAGGAGATTTCAAACCACACTGTACTTACCCCATAAAGTAAAGGCGATCTGCCAGCCAGAATACCGAGTAATGGCTGCCTAAGATACATATTTGATTGTTTTATTACAGATGTAACCTGCAGGTACTCGGTTTCACAGCTGATACAGCTTGGGTGTAATTATTTGCTATTGATTTTCTTTTTCTCCAAAGAATCATGATTCATTTTAATCAACACTAGTGCTTTTTTCGCATCATCAAAGAATCTCTGCTCACAACGCTGATTGCAGAGCTGGGATTGTGGAACCTCTCAGGAAGGAAGCCTTTCTGTCCTGCCCAAAGCCTCTTCAGGTGCTTCCTGTAATGAAGCAGAAAGACAGGCAGCGGTAAATTCCACCAGCCAGGCCTGGTAGACGGATCCCCTCCGAAGCCAAACTGGTCAGCAGGGGGAGGATAGTGGAAAAGCCTTAAAATTATGGTCTTGAAATTTGAAAGTTCACCAACCTGTAGCAGGACAATATGTGAAATGTGTATGTCACCGAGGTCAAGGCGGCGAAGAAGGTCGTAGCAAACCAGGTCTCTAGATGAGGAAAATTTGAATAATATAGACGATTGTTCACTAGTCTAAAGAAGAAAAGCATAAATTTATGATTAAGTTAAAAAAAGATAGCCTTATTTATTACTGTATTTACTACTATACTACTATACTAGTAATATAATATAATAGTAATACTACTGTTACTGTATATGTACTATGCTACTGCTGTTCTGTTTTTTCAGGTTGGGCTGCAATTAATTGAGAATAATGGGCTGTGTTACTTCTGGCAACATGACTGAACTCCACCAGCTGAGGGCTGAGAGCGGCAAACTGGTTCTCTAACTGGCTGCAGGAGCTGACCAGTTCCGCCAGGGAGTCCCTCAGCTTGTCCAGCTCGTCAAACACGTAGCTGCTGAGGCTGTGGTCGGCCAGCGTGATCTAAAGAGAGGTTCGTCACAAGGAAAATCACACTTTGCATCAGTGACACATCACAGTATGCGGTGATATTGCCAAACACCTTAACACTTTTGGTGAGAGACATGCTAGTCATTTGTGGAGAAACACTGTTTATATAGGTAGGTACTCACCATGTACAGGCCAATCAGAGAGATGATAGAGGTGCCAATCATTCTGTTGGGGAACCTGAAATAAGGGTCCCAGTCATAAATGTTCCTCTGAATCCAGTTCTTTATTTCCCTATAAAAAATAAAATAAAAAATAAGCACATCTGAATTAAATGCTCTGAACTGTGATGGCAGGTGTCTCAGGATCTCAGTCACAGAGATTCAGCCATCGCATTAATGATCGCATAATTTGCTGCGGCAGGTATGGAAATCCATGGGGGGAGCAGGGCTGCTCTGAGTTTGAGCTGTACCCTTGTGGAGGTCTCCGCAGCAAAGTCTGCACGTATTTGGCCTGATACGTCTGAAACAGCTGCTCCGTTTCCTGGAGAGAGTCAGATTGGAGCTCATGACAGCCTGATCTGCTTCATCAGTACCCCCCATTTAGTTCAGAACAACTACTCATCAGTGTCTAAGCGAATGGGAGGGATAGGGATGGTGCTGCCTCCCTCCCCCAAAATCAGATTGGCTGCTCAGTGTCCCTCAATTTCCATTGGGCGTCAGTGATGTCAATCACAGGGCACAAAACATGGTGTTCACAAACCCATGCATGTGTGGCACTATAATTGTAGTTGGTCCCAGAAGTGTATGAATATTCATGAATCGTAAGCATACTTTAAAGGGACTCCACACACCAATCGTATCACTGTGCAGAAGATACGAGCACAAGCATCTTCTTTGCAGTGAAACAACTGGTGTGTGTAGTTTGCTAGTAGAAAATAGTTCCTACATTAGACTGCTAACTACTAAGTCTGTGGATTATGCTGCGTCATGATTTCTGGTAAGAGACATTGCTGATGAATTTTTCAAATGTATTCTGCTGGTATTTTGATCACCACAAAAGGACGCCATTCTATCCAAATCTCAGCATCTTACAGCAGAACGACCTAGATGGATAGATACCACTGAAGCCCCTCTAAAGCATATTGTCTTTTCAGTTTCGAGGTGAACTGCCCCTTTAAGAAAAGGTGGTGTTTTTTAATTTAGTTTACAGCATCCACTGCTAAGATGAGCCGCACTATCGCCTTATGGATAGCGAAAACCATTTCAGCACGACGCACAGTCACCTCGTGGGCGTCCAGCCCCATGCGGATGCGAATGGCTTTGAGCAGCATGTGTACGAAACGGCCCAGCAGGAAAGTCAGGCAGAAGATGCTTGGCCACTGCAGGATGGGTTTCTGGAAGCTGCCCAGCACCTAGAGTCCAAGAGACGAAGGGCAAAAACATCTATATATGAAGCTGCTACACATGAAAAATTATATATAAAATCGCAAGCAATTATACATACAGCTCTGGAAAAAATTAAGAAACCGCTCCATATTTTTTTTAAATCTGCATTTTTAAATCGTAGTTTAATTGTGGTTCTGCTGGCAGAAGCTACGCTGAGCAGCAGGTTGCTTCCAGGCTCAAGATACATTATACAGGAACAATGGGAACACTGGGACTGACCAAAAAACAGCCAGGTAAAGGGCAGATGTAACTTTCTAATCTCAGAGATGACCGTGAACTTAGCCAGCAGTGCCTCATGAATCTTAGGATGATATCAAGTGACCTTCAAAAGGAACGGGAAACATTAAGTGCAGGTGTGAAGTGCACTGCTAGGACAGTTCATATCAGGCTCCTAGAACCACGACTGAAGTCCCATAAAGCAAGGAAGAAGCCCTTCATTAATGAGAAACAGTGAAGAATCAGATTGCAGTTTGCAGAAAAATGTATATTTTGCACAGAAGCAAACCAATAAATTGAGGAATGAGTGAAACAAAAAAATTTGCTGTGGTCTCTTAATTCCAGAGCTGTATATACAAATTACGGTACACAATGGCGTACAGCAATGGGTCAAAGTCCAGAATACCCACTTTACCAGCTGGACAGCTGATTGTGTTCCATGTCGACACGATAAGCCTGCAAAGGAGGTTATATTGCAGTTTCAATGGCCACAAAGTCATAGACCTGAATAAACCACAAAAAGTAGCAATCAGTGAGAAGATCATCTGTTAAACCACAGGATCAGGAGACAGGAATATGGCAATTTTGAACTCTAACATCTCAAGATCTGTGATGTCACCTTTCAAAGCTACTTATTGCAAAATGTTTATACTGCAGATTAATTAATTATAAAGTCAAATGTTGCAAAAGTAGGTTTTAGTAAAGATTATACAATAGACACAGGAATGGTTTATATGCACAGATATCTGCAGACCAGACCACATCAGGCTGTAGATGAAGCCCAGCACGGCTCCAGCCTCTCGAACTGGGGAAGACAAGCAGGCGAAGAAAGGGTAGTAGGCAAGGCCGACCTCCAGCGCTCCGACGAGGTGCACGACAGCTGCACGGCAGAACAAATGCCTTATGCTTTCAGCACCGTGGTTTAATATTCCACTGGAAATGACTGAGTAAACATACAGTCAAACACACTAACAACATGATATTTATTGGTGCTTTATAGTGTCTCGTACTGTTTGACTTTCCTTGAAGATTGTACAGCACTTTGGTCAACAATAGTTGTTTTAAATGTGCTTTAAAAATAAGTAAAATGAAATGGACAAGACTTAGAGGGCCAATGGAGATGGTGTGGAATGAATGATGCATTTTCAGTGTTACAATAAACCCGACACAAAAGGGTAAATTTCCAAAACGTTTTCAAAGAACTTAGTGAGTTTGGCGAATTTAACGAAAGTTCTTCATTGTTGTACATGAGGACTGACTGAGTTTTGGCTCCCAATCCTGTATCACATGACGAGAAAGTCTCAATTTAGTCTCATCTCAAAAACGAGAAAAAAAAAGAGACTGAGGGAGTTTTGGAAATTTGCCCTTCAGTTACGACCCTGGAGATTTACTAGCTCTGGATTTAACAGATAACATGAGTAGAATAATTAGTGACAAAGGATTTCACAGTGTGTCACAGCTTGAAAGTATGAGAGACGTGCTGATTATTCATCCAGTTACTGCGAAGCAGGCTACCTCTGGCCCATGTGGGGACGTTAAATGGTAAGTACTCTCTGGAGAAGAGCAGCATGACGCTGGAGGACACGGCACCGAAGGCGAAGCCGTATGACCATCGGTTACTGAGGCTGCCGATGAAGTCCAAGGGGCTGCCAGAGAAAAACACATAGTATACTGCCCCCTACAGTTTGTCTCAACGTTTCAGTGTAACTTTCTAACATTGTCAGGTGTTACTTTAAATACTGCATTTTCTATAGTGTTGAAATATACATAACTGGTACGCAAGTACGCATTTGGTAAGCAACTCACACAACGATGCCGAAACGGCCCTTCAGGATGGAGATCTTCTCATCGATAGCTAAGTGATTGACTCTTCTCTGTAGATACGACAGCACGGCAAAAATGAAGAACTGGAACGAATCAGATGTATGGATTACTGCTCACATCACAGCACACATCAATCAGCCTGCAAATAACGGACAACAAAAGGTTCCAGAATTTTCCTAGTTGAATGCCACCTTCCACACGATCCATTCTCAAATGTCCTGTTATTTTGACATTGTGGTCCTCCACATGGTTTTCTCCACAGAAATGAATGGAGAGTCCCCACAAAGATATAATTACAAACCTGCCCTCTGTTTCCAACAACTGCACCAGGTCAGTGTGAATAGAAAAGGGATGGATGAAAATTGTTTAAATAAAACCACATTTGCTATGTATCCGTGTTTAATAAACAGCTGTAAATTAAGGGGGATCTTTTGTAAAGTGACAACCCGTCCGTACTTCTGTCCCTCTAACTGATCAAAGTTGCAGGGTTACTCAGTGACTTTATTTACAAACGACTAGACAACGACTGGACACTTACAGCTGGAACAAGAGAGCAATGCAGGAATAGGTGCATGGAAATGCCATTGTCACACGTTTTGTTCCCCAAGGTTCTTCACATAAAAAGAGGATGAAAAAACGGCTTGAGAACATTTCACTTCTATACTTTACTAGCACAAAGATCTATAGATCTAGCACAATGATTTGTTCATTAAGACTAGTAACCAAGATTATATGACTGAGCAAAACGTTAAATGATTCCTTAATGTTATCTCCTGGTCTCTTTCCTTATCTGCTCTTCCCGTAACGTGAATTGAAGCAGGTTCCCTTTTCTGAAACCAGATATATTTCTCTAACATTCATGCTGTTTGTAGATATATTTGTTCTCAATATTCAAAACAGGTGTCTGAAAAACATGGAGTCCTGGTTAAAGAATCTGACATCTGTACTATTCTTAAACATAGTTCTTCATAACATGATTTCAAATGTTCTACTTACCCGTTGTCTCCCAGCCTGATCATCTTAGTAAAATGCAGGGACATGCTGACGCAGCTTCAGTTAAGCGATATTTTGAAATTTTTGTATGATTTTGAAATGCTTTACAATTGAGCTGTAAATCCCTGAGCATGTGAAAAACCATTAGGCCACATTCACAGTCATTTACTGATGGTCGTAGCGGAGGACTATGACCTGAAGCAGCTAAGGGGTTCTCTTCCTTTATTAATCATTGACAGGCATTCCCTTCCCACTGCACCAAACTGCCATACTATTGTTCTTTGTGATGAAAAAAAAAAATCCCTGATATGGGTTTATTCGAGATAACTTGATTTTTCTTATCTGGTTCACCTACTCTGTGAATGTGAGCTTAAAAGAAAATGTTTTGGCGAGAGAAGTGTAACCTAACTGAGGACAGATTCTCCCCCCCCCCCCCCCCCCCCGGCCCAGTACCTGCAAACCAAGCAGGCCCAGCTCCACAGGGGGGGCAGGGTAGGTCTGGTCCTCTCAATCATAACCTTAGCCCACCCAATCATAGCCTTAACCCACCCAATCATAATCTTAGCCCATGCAATCATAAACTTAATCCACCCAATCATAGCCTTAACCCTTGCAATCATAACCTTAATCTACCCAATCATAACCTGCATGTCAAAGATGGAGCCGGGCCTGATACCATGGGCTCTTGGGCCACAGTATGCATTTCTCTATGTTAACCAACACACAACGGGCTTGATAAATTTCTGTAGTATTTTTCTTTGTTATTCAGGCTCTTTTCTCTTACAAATATTGTTTATAAATGTGCGAGTGTGTGTGTGTGTGTGTGCGTGTGCGAGGGGGTATAACTTACCTTATGGGGACACAATGTCCCCACAACGTGATGAATACCCGTTTTTTTTCCCTTATGGGGACCAGTTTCGTTAGCATTTTTCCCATAGAAATAAATAAGCATAAAGATATGTTTATCCGACACGTGCGTGTGCGTGTGGGAATTAGGGTTATATTACATTGCTGGTGTCACGATGCGCGGCACATGGACCAGGGACACAGGTGACGGAGATCATGATACGGTTAAAATAAAAGGATTTAATAGGAAGACGAAGGGGCATAGCGGGGCATAACAGGGCAACAAGGCACGAGACGACACAATGCAATGACCGGACTGGGGAAACAAACGGAAACGCGGACTAAATACAATGAACTAATGACAACAATCAAGAACAGCTGGTAAACAGGGAATCCACACAGGGTTAACGAGGGGGCGTGGCACACAGGAGGAGCGGACGATCAGGTCATGACAGCGGGGACCAAAGTTTCTGCTTCTTCCAGTATCTCCCATGTTACATAGATGTATCCACCATCCTAGCTGAAGCACCGTGCACATGTTCCAACATGCAGATGATGAATGTAGGTGATGAATACAAAGCAAAAAGTACAACATTGCATTTTGGGCACTATAGGCCAGTGTTTCTTCACCCGATCCTCGCGGCCCTCAGACAGTCCACGTCTTTGCTCTCTCCCAGCTCCCTGCCAGACAGTCCACATTTTTGCACGTAGCTGGGAGGGAGCAAAAACATGGACTGTCTGGAAGTCCCCGAGAACTGGATTGAGAAACACTGCCATGGGCTAATGTCTGAGAAAGCAGGGAAAAGGCTGTGCTTCTTATTTGGTTTTTAAAAAAATCCTAATAACTCATTTTCTGATGTAATGAAAACATAACACAAATTTTATTCGATGCATTTATTAAGTATGAGCGCGTAGTGTTTACTGTGTTGAGGGAATAGTTCCAGGTTAATTAATGGTCAGTAGGAATGAAATGAATGATGTATAAAAGATCAACTTTACCACTGGTTGATAAAACTAAGCTACACAGACTTTCTGCTAGCAATCCCAGTTATAAAACACCAAAGAAAAATGTAATTAGCAGAAAGCATGAGGAGGGATAGTGACATGAGGATCATGTCATTCAGATGTCAAGAGTCTGAACATGTGAGTCAGTGTCGTCCTTCAACAGCTGCTGTCTTTCGCGATCAGGATGTTTTCTTTGGTTTCCCTAGAGAAAGAAACCAACGTCTCTTTGAGTGAAATATCAGTTCAATATCTGAATGTAACAATGAATGAATTTCTGCTAGAACGTGAAATATTGTGATGGAACTGACATCCTGCCAGTAAGAAAGGTGGCAGTACTTACACCCTTTGGACACAGAGGGCACACTCGTTGGCGTAGGTGATCCCATCAGTGCCGCACACTGGGAGTAAGTTCATAGGACAAGCGCCGATTGGCGCCATGTCCCCACAAACAGGCTGTGAATACAGGTAGGACACTTTTGGGAGGTAAACCACTGAACTGGGTAACAATCCATTCGATTACACAAAGAAAACTCTCAATAAGACAGAAATAATTGCTTATTTCATTGTAGATAGGATGCGTAGGACATTAATTTAATCATGCAAATAAAAGTTACCATCTTACCTCCCTGGGCCTGCTGGTTTTCCCATTTGACTCTAAAACAAAAAAGCAAAAACATGGAAAAGGTTGTTGTCATAACGGCTTGTAGGGAAAGTTGAGTCTGCTGATGTGTGGGAATGAAGGTCGGTCTTACCTGCAGTGCAGATGGCAAAGAAGAAGAACAGGAACCATTTAACGGCCATGTTGGCTGTTTCTTCCAGTATCTGAGTTTGGTGACTTCTGAAGGGTGTGGGAACCTTAACAGCTGGCAGGAGAGACTTTAGCCACAAACCAGGTCACTCACACAACTCTGTGCTCTAAGGTCAACTCTGTCACCATTGGTTTATAATTCACCCCCTGTGAGTTAACGGCTGACACCAGATGTGCATGAATATCAGCAGTTTTTTCCTGAAGCTGGTCTCTTGTGGCTTTTCAGGACTGCACTGAATGCCTCTGTCCCACCTGAATGCAGCTAATGACTGATTATGGAAGCAGCATCATCATCTATATCATCGAGGTCAAACCTTCAACACTTAACATTAGCATCTGGAATTTAGGTATGTTAAATTAGGGTAAATCCTAAGTAGACTATGGTCTATGAACGATATCACTTAAGTCATAAATAAGCAATATGATGTATTACCACTATACAAACATGAAATGTATCAACGGTGATAAGTTACAACAATAAAACTAAGTATAGCTTATGTTTGTTATGCTTTCAATTCAAAAAGGCCCAAGATATTTATTAATCAAAAAGATTGCTGTAACTACTGCTCTAATGGCGGTAGATCCCTTAAAGCAAACAAAAACAAAAGTGTGTTTGCTGCTGACTCGGCATGTTGAGAAAATAGCGACTTGATCTGTGGTTTTCTTTAGCAGATAAAACAAAGACAATGCAACTTATGTTTTAACATAATAGTAACCACATGTGTAACTGAAATGTTGTAATGAAACATTATTAAGCAGTTACATTCTCTATTAGCTCAATGGAAAAATGTAACATATTGCTGTAAAAGAAAACACCAACCTAAGATAAGTAATATAAATGTCAACTGAAGAGAGAAGTATTAATATTCTATTGTTCTGCGCAGATTGTTTTTACAGTGATTAAGATATACATGTAGTAATTAATTACAAAATAATAACAGATAATGAATAGACTGAAAGAAACTGTATCTTTGTTGATTTTTGTAATTTCGTTAAGTACGCAAACAGGCACCGTTCGCTTTTATCATTGCACTGTTTGCTTTTATGGTTATTTTGTTTCGATTAAAGGTTAATTTGTTTTTAACTGCAATTTGCTCTGAATAAATGAAGTATCTTATGAAAATAAGAAAAACTGCTTTAAATATGCACAGCTTCACATGGGGTAAGTTTTCTCTGGAGTTGCAAGTAAAGTCATTTTTACTCACACAGTAAATCCACAGGTGAAGTCCCCCAGTCTGCTTTTTCGGCAGACGAGCGAAGTTAATGTCGCTGTTTTCTTAGACAACCACTGCAGTGGACGCACGATCATAAGTGACTATTGTGCCATGTCCCTTTTTTTACGGAAATCACGTATCAGAGCTGTGTGTTTGTCCAGTGAGTCACCTCCTTAGAACAGAGGGCACACCAGCAGTCTGTTTGATATCTCAGTTACACAGGATCAGCTATTTCCGTGGACTGCATGTTTTTGAAACCACAACTCAGGAGTGTACATTAGCTGTTACATTCTATCACCTTTCTTCAAACAGTCGAGTTATTGTGTTGGCGAGGAATGACGTAGCATTATTGTCACAGGTGCGGAGAGGGCAGGATGCAAGTGCAAGTCCCGGAGATTTATTGGGAAATACATGAAATACACTATAACAACTGAGGTTACAATGAAGACATGAAAACTGCCACAGCAATGGCCACACAATCACTAAACTAACAGTGACCACTACCACACAACGAATGCTCAACTCGCCAGCCAGTGTCCAAGACCTTAGATATATAGGGTGAAACAGGTGCAACACACAAGGGCAATCTGGGGAGGATATAATTGGTAATTATGAGACATAATAGGGTAACACAACAGGTAAGTCTGACAGTACCCCCCTCCTAAGGTATGACACGTGCCGTAAAACAGCGCCACCTGGTGGGCGACCCCTTCAAGGCGGCACAGACTGATCATGTCCGGTGTCTGCCTGGGGTCCCTGGTGTCAGCCTGGGGTCCCCAGATTACCGGCCTACAGAGACATTCGGGACAGAGATGGGACTGGACTGGACTGGTGACTTGGACTGGAGATGGGACTGGACTGAACTGGTGACTTGAGCCAGGGCCGAGACTGAACACAGTATGGGGAGCAGAAGGATTCAGGATTCTTCTAACTGGTCGGCTCCCTTTTCAGGTCAGTACCAGCTTGGCCCCTGCCTCGGGGCCCCGGATTACACCTCACAGAACCTCAATACTCTAGAACTTAACTGGGTGGGCAGAACTGGAGACAGGACACAGATGGAAGGCCACAAGACTGGAGACATGAGTGATGGCAAGACAAGGTACTGGACTGGAGATGAGACTTGGGGTGTAGGACTGTGGGGCCGGGGGGGGGTTAGGGGACTTAATGACCGGGCTTCCCGGCCGGGAAGGTACCCCTCTCCGAGAGCCACAAACCGGTCAGCACATGGAGGGCATCGGCCTGGGGTCCCTGGATTACCGACCCCCAGAGGCCTGAGGACCGCAGAACAGAAAGGAACCAGGGGCCCCTAACAAGAGAAAACCAGCATAAAAACTCACCCAGCTACCAACCCTCCCCAGTCCTGGGACTCTGGCACAGATGGACCGGCCTAGCAGGCTGACATGATTGGGCAGCACTCAAACAGCATAATCTCTCCTGCCCAGCAGCTCACCCACTCCGAAGTGGGACCTTGTAAAGAGTGGGCATTCAGCTCACATATGTTTTCTGAATGCAAGTTTAAACATTTTCTTGTGTATGAAGTTTTTTTTTAGACTAATAACCCGTGAGGTCAGCAGTGGCACTTTCTGGGAGACCATTAAAGTTCACCTTAATTTATTTCTCCCCCAACTAAAAAAGGCCAAATATACTAGATTAACTGTAATATCAGATTAACTGTTTAGACTAGGCAGTACTCCACTGCTCCCTCTCCTGACCGTTATAAGAAACTGCACTATGAATATGATTTGCTCTCAACGATTAAAGTTTAGCAGCAGTTGTTACGTAGCAGGCAGCTCTGGTTTGATTTCGGTGATGAAGCAGACAAGCTCTTCGCAAACCAGACGCACACAACTGAGACTTTAAGATTAACCCACCAAATTAAATCCCTGACAGCTGACTCTGTCTCCGACCTTCCTGAAGGTACTAACGTCTTTTCACCGTACCACTCCAAACTTTCCTCCTTAGATCATTCACCTCACGCCTGTATAAGCCCCAAACCTCTCAACCCGCTGTCTTATTCCAGAGATGACAAAGAACTTGCCACCAAATTGATTGTGTCCACATCATGCGTAAAAGTGCAGAAAGCGATTTAATCTTTATAAACTGACATGCTTTCTATTCCCCTTGGTTTCACTGTGAAATTTAACAAGCTGTTTTCCTCTCTATCGACCCCAGTCGTAGACAGGATGTACAGTGATGCCTTTTCTGAAGGTCTCCCACCACCGTCCCTCTCAGGTGCATCAATTTCTCTGCTACTTAAAAAAGACAAAGATCCCCATCTCTGCTCCAGCTACAGGTCAGTCTCCCCTTAAATGCAGACCTGAAGGTCTCAGTCAAAGTCATCTCTCTTTGCCTTCAGGAGACGCTACTTGCTTTGATCTCCACAGACCGATCAGACTTCATGTTGGGAAGACAGTCCTTCCATAACTCCAGCAAGCTTCTTAATGAGCCCCTCCCCCCAGTTCTGACTCTCTTGAAGTTGTTGTGTCCCTGAATTCTGGAAAAAAAATAATGAATGGAAAGTATTTCTTTTTTGCTCTATAAAAAGTTTGCTTAAGCTCCAACTCATTACGGATTTGATTACTTTTCACCCCCACAGTAGTGTCAGTTCACGCCTATGGCATTCATTGTGCCCCTTTCCAGCATTACCGTGGCACATGCCAGGCCAGTCCGCCTCGTCCCCTACTATCTCCCCTTGCTTTTCAGTCCCTCGCTGTTTGGCTTCTCAGTACGGAAGATTTCAAAGGCATCACCCCTTTTGGCGATTCTCTTAAATCCTGACTTAATGCAGGTAACTTCCATCTGTTTATATCCAATCCTACCACCTCTCTCCTGGCCGTTCTGCAGGGTACAAATTAAATTTTCATAAAAGTGAGCTTTTCCCTGTTTATTACAATAATGATACCTTTAATTGCTAAAAGGCTCCCATAAAACACAAAACTGTGGAACCACTTCTTGGAACACATTAGTACACTGACTGATCTCTTGGAAAACTAAATAGGCCCAGTCAAGGTGTCTATATTACTACTGTTACATATGTATGTAATGCAGCTTTCATATTATTTGTTTATTTGTTGCAAATTGATTTGTTTAAGGTAATATTCTTGCAAATCTGTTTTCCTTGTGGTTCTTGCACATTCACTGTCCCATTTAATGTGTGAGGGTGTAGCAAGGGAGGGGGGGTGTGGGGGCAGAGGCAGGCCAGAGTTACGGATTTGGGGCATTCAATAGGTTTGGGTGTGGCTTGGACTTAGTTGCATTATTGTGTGTTTATTGTTCTATTCTATTAATGTGACAGTATAAGAATCCAAAACGACAACAAATAATGACAGTAATCAAATGCCAAAGAAGTTTTTAATTAAGTAGTAGTTTAGTAGAATGAGGAGGGTTAGACGATCATGTTATTCAAACAAGAGTCTCGACGTGAGCTATTTCTGTCATTCAGCATCTCCCTACTTTCATAACGTAGATGTCTTCTCCGGTCAACCTAGACAAAGAAACCAAAGTCTCTTTCAGTGAAATGTCAGTTCAACATCTGTACCTAACAATGAGTGAATTTCTGCTGGAACTCATGTAGCATTGTGATGGAATGGGGGATCTGCACCCTGCCTGTAAGAGTGGAACGGCAGCTACTCACGCCATGTAGTTACAGAGATCACACATGTTGTTATAGGTTTCCCCATCAGTGCCACACACTGGGGCCTCAGGTAAAGGACAATAGATGAGGCCTGTCAGTGTTTCACAGGGAGGCTGTAAATACAGGTAGACAGTGATTGGCAATGTGTGTCTGCTAGAGGTACTCTGGCGTTATCAGTCACCAGTTACACTTCATAATGACTGCAGGTCTCTTGAGAGTTAAACCGCGGGGTGGAGTAACATTCTCTTCAATTACATAGATAAAATGTTCAATAAGAAAGAATCGTTTCTTTTGTTGAGGATAGGATGCATAACACATTCATGCAGGTTAGATCAAAGAAGTTACTGTCTTACCTTATAGACTATGTCACGTTTGTCAATTGTACCTGAGACAAGAAGCAAAAACATGGAAAAGGTTATCATACCACCTTGTGGAGAAAGTGTAGTTTGTTATGGGAATGAAGGGAGATCTTACCTGCAGCGCAGATGGCGAAGAAGAACAGCAGGAACCATTTAGCGGTCATGTTGGCTGTCGGTGACGTCCGAAGGATGTGGGAACCTTAACAACTACTGGGAGAGAATTTAGCCACAAACCAGGTCACTCACACTACAACTCTGTGCTCTAAGGTCAACTTTGTCACCATTGGTTTATAATTCACCCCCTATGAGTTACTGGCTAACACCAGATGTGCATGAATATCAGCACATTTTTCCTGATGTTGGTCTCGACGTCAAACCTTCAACACTTAACATTAGCATCTGGAATTTAGGCATGTTAAATTAGGGTAAATCCTAAGTAGACTATGGTCTATGAACAATAACACTTAAGTCATAAATAAGTAATATGATGTATTACCACTATACAAACGTGAAATGTATCAACAGTGATAAGTTACAATAATAAACCTAAGTATAGCTTATGATGTTTTCTAAAACGCTTCCGATGCAAAAATGGTCTGAGCAATTTAATAAGCAAAATGGTCAATATAAGTATTGTTTTAATGATGATGAATTCCTGAATGCTACTCGATGTTACAAATAGCAAGTTTGATGCTTGGTATGTTGACAAATTAATGACTTGCTCTGTAGTCTTCTTTAACTGATAAAATGAACACGATGCAATTTATGTTTATACCCAAGACTTTCCTGTATGACTGAAGGAGAATCTGAATCATGCTGATCTGAATACATGTTGCATAATAACACAAGTGCGTAACCAAAATATTGTAATGTTAATGGCAGAAAACTGAATTTATTTTAATTTATTGATGGAAAATTGCAACATTTCTCTATGAAAATAACATACCAACCTAAGCTAAAATTTAATCTAAATTTTAATTGCAGAGAGAACAATAAATATTCCATTGTTCTTCACAGATTGCCAGCTCACAACAGTGATTAAGATGTACATGCAGTACTTAATTATGAAAATAAGATACAATTATTTACATATGAAGAGTTTTCTCTGTAGATACAGGTAAAGAACTTTTACTCACACAGTAAGTCCGCAGCTGAAGCTCCTTAGGCACAGTTAGGCTCAGTGTTTTCTGCTCCTGCATTCCATGCAGGTTTATAAATAGCTATTGTCGCAAGGTTTTTATTTTTTTTTCCTGAAAATCACGTATCAGAATTGTGTCTTTTTCCAAGGTCACTTCCTACAGTAGAGGGCATGTGAGCAGAAAACTCCCTATTTTGGTTAACATCAACATGTTTGTGAAACCACACCTCAGGCGTGTACAGCGGCCGTGTTTACCAACGCTGTTTTGGGGCCCCGAAAGAGGAGTGGGGGGCCCCTACGGCATTAGTGTTTGTGTTCCATCTTGCTCGTTCATGACAAGTCATGACATGTAGCATTACTTTATGAGCAACAATGTGAAAATACGCCAGTGATACTTGTTCTTCAGTATGGCTAGAAAAGTCGATTGGCAGGGGGATTTTTGATTAAACTGCAGACATGTTTGGGAACCTTTATTGATAGTTTTATTGTTTTATTTTTATGCAGTGAAAGTCACAGCTGAAGCAACGATGCACATAATCCGTGCTTAGTGGAGATACTAATTGGGTCTGTTAAGGATGACATAACTTGTAAATTTTTGTGTCTGATTCCATTACATTTAAAAAAATCCTTTAATAAATACATAACATTTGTTGCATGATTATTGTAGGAAACCTCTTTGATGTGAATGCATTCAAATAATATGCAGTTTTGACATTGCACCTGTCCAACCCAATGAGAAGAGTAAGAAAATCAGTAAAGTATTTAATAATTTAAAGAAATTAAGTAAACAAATAAATAAAAGTGTCATAGAGAAGGAATAGAAATGCAAGTTGGACAATTATAGCAGCATCTTACACCCTAACTCAGGGGTCATCAACTATATTTGTCAGGGGGCCAGAGTTTTACCAGACAGTCTCCTTGGGGGCCGGACCCCCAAGAAGAAAATCAACAATAAATGCTTAACGCCGCATAGTCTGTCTGAGTCTGTCCTCATTTCGGAGTGTAGCCTAAATATAGTCATAAATGGTGGTTATTCTGACAAGAGACTCAGTTGTTGTTATTTTTAGTTGCTTTAATAGTGTGGACCCCTATTTTCTTTTTGATCCTCACAATTTTGGAATCCAGTCGCGGGCCGGATTGAACAGCTCAGCGGGCCGGATTGAACGGCTCAGCGGGCCGGATTCGGCCCGCGGGCCGCCAGTTGATGATCAGTGCTCTAGCTGCTTAAAAATGTACAGACGACGCCTCCCTTTGAACCCATTGTATAACTTTCAGGTTTGAGCATCTAATTCTGTGAGTTTCTCAAAGTACCTCAGGTGAACACAGGATTAACCTGCCAACCCAAACACCCTTATTCCCCCAAGCATATTATGATACATTTGAAGTACACACATTGATATGTATTTGTATATTTGTCCGCAAATTTACATGACCTCGAATGTCAGACGGCACAACTGGTGAAAGGGGGCTTTTATTTTGAAGTCATTTTAGAAAACAGAGGACAGGAAGTTGCATCATAACAAAGACCCCAAGGTGACTTTCATGGTTCAGTAAAAAGTTTAGTAGAGCTACCTCAGATATTAATAAAAATAACTATTTTCAGCTCATCGTTAGGCTTGCCCAGTTTCCATGTCAGGTTGTACAACCGATATAAAACATTGAAGATATTTTAATATGATAAAACTGTTTTTAAAATTACATGTATCAACTTGATATCAAGGACATCAGTTTGCACAGGTGTCAAAGCAGATGGCTGTATAATTTGTAATGAGCTTGAAAAATCTGGTGACCCAACTACAACTGATGTTAATAGTTGATACTTTATTAATCCCTGTGGGGAAATTGTCTTTACACATCCCTCAACCCCTCCTGGAGCCGACACCTTATCGTGGTGGAGGGGTTTGCGTGTTCCAGTGATCCCAGGAGCTAAGTTGCCCGGGGCTTTATGCCCCTGGTAGGGTCACCCAAGGCAAACAGGTCCGGGGTGAGGAACCAGACGAAGTTCGGCTCAAAAGACCCCATATGATGAAAAAAATTATGGAAACACGTTTTCCCTTGCCCGGACGCGGGTCACCGGGGCCCCCCCCTGGAGCCAGGCCTGGGGTTGGGGCCCGATGGCGAGCGCCTGGTGGCCAGGCCTATACCCATGGGGCCTGGTCGGGCACAGCCCGAACAAGGCACGTGGGTCCCCCTTCCAATGGGCTCACCACCCGTAGGAGGGGCCATAGGGGTCGGGTGCATTGCGAGCTGGGCAGTGGCCAAAGGCGGGGACCTTGGCGGTCCGATCCTCGGCTGCAGAAGCTAGCTCTTGGGACATGGAATGTCACCTCTCTGATGGGGAAGGAGCCTGAGCTGGTGCGCGAGGTTGTGAAATTCCGGCTAGATATAGTCGGGCTCACCTCGACGCACGGCTTGGGCTCTGGAACCAGTCTCCTTGAAGGGGGTTGGACCCTTTTCCACTCTGGAGTTGCCTGCGGGGAGAGGCGCCGAGCGGGGGTGGGCATACTTATTGCCCCCTGGCTGGGCGCCTGTACATTGGGGTTTACCGCGGTGGACAAGAGGGTAGCCTCCCTTCGCCTTCGGGTGGGGGGACGGGTTCTGACTGTTGTTTGCGCTTATGCGCTGAGCGGCAGTTCAGAGTACCCACCCTTTTTAGAGTCTCTGGAAGGGGTGTTGGAGAGCATTCCTTCTGGGGACTCTCTTGCTCTGCTAGGGGACTTCAATGCTCACGTGGGCAATGACAGTGAGACCTGGAGTGGCGTGATTGGGAGGAACGGCCCCCCCGATCTGAACCCGAGTGGTGTTCTGTTGTTGGACTTCTGTGCTCGCCACGGATTGTCCATAATGAACACCATGTTCAGGCATAAGGGTGTTCATATGTGCACTTGGCACCAGGACACCCTAGGCCGCAGTTCGATGATCGACTTTGTAGTCGTGTCGTCGGACTTGCGGCCGCATGTCTTGGACACTCGGGTGAAGAGAGGGGCGGAGCTGTCAACTGATCACTACCTGGTGGTGGGTTGGCTCCGCTGGTGGGGGAGGAAGCCGGCCAGGCCTGGCAGGCCCAAGCGTATAGTGAGGGTCTGCTGGGAACGTCTGGCTGAATCCCCTGTCAGGAGGAGTTTCAACTCCTACCTCCGGCAGAACTTTTCCCATGTTCCGAGGGAGGCGGGGGACATTGAGTCCGAATGGGCCATCCATTGTGGAGGCGGCTGACCGGAGCTGTGGCCGTAAGGTAGTCGGTGCCTGTCGCGGCGGCAATCCGCGAACCCGCTGGTGGACACCAGTGGTGAGGGATGCCGTCAAGCTGAAGAAGGAGTCCTATCGGGCCTATTTAGCCTGTGGGACTCCAGAGGCAGCTGACGGGTACCGGCAGGCCAAGCGGGATGCGGCTTCGGCGGTCGCTGAGGCAAAAACTCGGGTTTGGGAGGAGTTTGGTGAGGCCATGGAAAACGACTTCCGGACGGCTTCGAGGCGATTCTGGTCCACCATCCGGCGGCTCCGGGTGGGAAAGCGGTGCAACATCAACACTGTTTATGGTGGGGATGGGGTGCTGCTGACCTCAACCCGGGACGTTTTGGGTCGGTGGAAGGAATACTTCGAAGACCTCCTCAATCCCACCGACACGCCTTCCGATGTGGAAGCAGAGTATGGGGACTTGGGTGTGGACTCCCCTATCTCGGGGGCGGAGGTTGCTGAGGTGGTTAAAAAGCTCCTCGGTGGCCGAGCCCCGGGGGTGGATGAGATCCGCCCAGAGTTCCTGAAGGCTCTGGATGCTGTAGGGCTGTCTTGGTTGACACGCATCTGCAGCATCGCGTGGACATCGGGGGCAGTGCCTCTGGACTGGCAGACCGGGGTGGTGGTCCCCCTCTTCAAGAAGGGGGACCAGAGGGTGTGCTCCAACTATAGGGGGATCACACTCCTCAGCCTCCCTGGTAAGGTCTATTCGGGGGTTCTGGAGAGGAGGGTCCGCCGGATTGTCGAACCTCGGATTCAGGAGGAGCAGTGTGGTTTTCGCCCCGGCCGTGGAACAGTGGACCAGCTCTATACTCTCCGCAGGGTTCTGGAGGGTTCATGGGAGTTTGCCCAACCAGTCTACATGTGTTTTGTGGACTTGGAGAAGGCATTCGACCGTGTCCCTCGGGCAGTCCTGTGGGGGGTGCTCCGGGAGTATGGGGTGCCGGGCTTCCTTTTAAGGGCTGTTCGGTCCCTGTATGACCGGTGCCAGAGTCTGGTCCGCATGAGCGGCAATAAGTCGGACTTGTTTCCGGTGAGGGTTGGACTCCGTCAGGGCTGTCCTTTGTCACCGATTCTGTTCATAACTTTTATGGACAGAATTTCTAGGCGCAGCCAGGGCGTTGAGGGTGTCCGGTTTGGTGACCTCAGGATTAGGTCTCTGCTTTTTGCAGATGATGTGGTCCTGTTGGCTTCATCAGACCGTGACCTTCGGCTCTCGCTGGGACAGTTCGCAGCCGAGTGTGAAGCGGCTGGGATGAGAATCAGCACCTCCAAATCCGAGACCATGGTCCTCAGCCGGAAAAGGGTACAATGCTCTCTCCGGGTCGGGGATGGGATCCTTCCCCAAGTGGAGGAGTTTAAGTATCTCGGGGTCTTGTTCACGAGTGGGGGGACGATGGAGCGGGAGGTCGACAGGCGGATCGGTGCGGCGTCCGCAGTGATGCGGGCGCTGCATCGGTCTGTCATGGTGAAGAAGGAGCTGAGCCAAAAGGCGAAGCTCTCGATTTACCAGTCGATCTACGTTCCTACCCTCACCTATGGTCACGAGCTGTGGGTAGTGACCGAAAGAACGAGATCGCGAGTGCAAGCGGCCGAAATGAGTTTCCTCCGCAGGGTGGCTGGGCTCTCCCTTAGAGATAGGGTGAGGAGCTCGGTCATTCGGGAGGGACTCAGAGTAGAGCCGCTGCTCCTTCGCATTGAGAGGAGTCAGATGAGGTGGCTCGGGCATCTGATTAGGATGCCTCCTGGGCGCCTCCCTGGTGAGGTGTTCCGGGCATGTCCCACTGGGAGGAGGCCCCGGGGAAGACCCAGGACACGCTGGAGGGACTATGTCTCTCGGCTGGCCTGGGAACGCCTCGGGATCCCCCCAGAGGAGCTGGATGAAGTGGCCGGGGAGAGGGAAGTCTGGGTTTCCCTGCTGAGACTGCTGCCCCCGCGACCCGACCTCGGATAAGCGGGAGAAAATGGATGGATGGATGGATGGACATCCCTCAACTTAATCTTTGCGAAGTAAGCTGTCCACAAAGGGCAGCCACTTGTAGCAGGGCCCAGGGAGCTGGGGGTTAAGTGCTTTGCTCACAGACCCGCAGACGTGCTGACGCTGGGTTTGAACCAGTGACCTTCTGATTACAGGCATATAGTCTAAGCCCATTGAGCCACACACTCAGTGTCATTCACATCACCATCAAAGTCATTAATGAATTAATTAATCAGTTCCAATTCAGATCAGGAAATGAAACTGGAGCTGGAAATGGAAAATGATTTTAACAATTTAAAAAGATATTTCAACAAATATGAATTTATAGAATACATTACAGACACATACATATGTATCACATCCATTTTGAGAAGTTTTTTTTTTTTGATAACCTTATTTGGTCCTCACCCATAAACCCTGGGCCGCCACACCCCCCCCGAAAGAACCTTATATACACAAAGTAGTCATACGCCTCTATATTCCCCAAGCCGATGACCTGCTTCCACACTGCTGGTGACTTTGGGGACATGTAGGAGGTCGCTGCCCGTTAGAAGAACATCTCAAGCTGAATGACTAACATTCCCAGGGTGGCTGGACCACAGTTTGTCCTTGGATCTTCTTGTCTTTTCTTCTTGCAAAGTGCAGTGTGTGTGTTTGCCTGGCTTTGTGATGCATCTTAGGGCAACAATGTTATGAAAGTCACTGGGACTACTTCACATTTTACTGTATTTTAACTGATCTAAACCAGGTAATAAAAGTGATAAAAGATGTAACTAAAAGCATGGCATGTCTATTACAGGGGTGGTTCTAAAATGTTTTAAATGGGGTGGCACAGGGCAGACCAAGCGCCAGTTTGGCCGGGGGGGCATCAGAAATCAGAAAATAAATACAGCGTTGAAAATTGACTTCCAATTCAATTATTATTATTATTATTATTATTATTATTATTATTATTGTTGTTGTTGTTGATGATGGTGATGATGTTGCCCTAAGTGCCCGCAGATCATAAAGAGGCCCTCCAACGTGCATGTTTTGATTTGTATGATTCACGTTATGTCTCTTCTCCTGTTTGAAAGAAGTGGCACCGTGATTCTGATTCAATGCCATTGGGCATTGTCAGTACTGTACCCCAATGGTGTTGGAGGGGCACCTGGGGGGACCAATCACATTTGAGGAGGGCCTGTGCCAACATGCCCCTGCTCTGTTAATCCCACATGCTTCTACACTGAGGTCACAGTTCATTAGTATTAAGTAAAAAATTCATTAGTATTAACTAAAAAAGTAAATAAATACCTCGTGTATGTCAGGCACACCTCAGATCATGAAACAAATAAGCACTGTAAGATGGGCGGGGGCATAGACATGACATGAGCTGCAGGTCATTTATGCAATTACACTTGTATTCTCTCTCTGCACATTCATCACTCAGGACACACTCAGAAGTTACAGCCCTTCTGCTCAACATCTTCTTCGCCCTCCCTGATTTTCGGAGAAGCTTCAGCTACATCCTTCAACAGCTCTCGTCTTTCACGACGAAGACGTGTTCTTTGAATCTCCTGCAGAAAAAGGGCACAGTCCCTTTCGGTGAAATAACAAATAAACCTTTAGGCTGTAGTGAATAACAAATTAAAAAAAAAATGTTGCTACAGTAACTGATGCCATATTTTTTTTCGACTGAAAGCACTCGGTAATTCTCAGTATCTGAATGTAACAATGGATGAATTTATACTGGAACATGTGAAATATTGTGATGGAACTGGTATCCTGCCAGTAAGAAATGTGTGGCAGTACTTACAGCCTTTGGACACAGAGGGCACACTCGTTGGCGTAGGTGATCCCATCAGTGCCACACACAGGGAGAAGGTTCATGGGACAAGCGCCGATTAGGTCCATTTTCCCACAAGAAGGCTGTGAATACAGGGGGGGCAGTGACTGGCACTGTGAGTTTGCTGGAGCTACTCTGTCATTAACTGCATGATCATAACAGTCCTTTGTAACTGTAGGTCTTTTGGGAGCTAAACCACTGAATTGAGTAACAATCCCTTCAATTATATAAAGAAAACTCCCAATAAGATAGAAAGACTTGCTTGTTGTATTGGAGATAGGATGCATAGCACATTCATTTAATCATGCAAATAGAAATTACCATCTTACTTCCCTGGGCCTGATGGATTTCCCATTTGACTCTAAAACAAGAAGCACATACATGGAAAAGGCTGTTGTCATAACGGCTTGTAGGGAAAGTTGAGTTTGCTGATGTGTGGGAATGAAGGTCGGTCTTACCTGCACTGCAGATGGCAAAGAAGAACAACAGGAACCATTTAACGGCCATGTTGGCCGTTTCTTCCAGTATCTGAGTTCGGTGACTTCTGAAGGGTGTGGGAACCTTAACAGCTGGCAGGAGAGACTTTAGCCACAAACCAGGTCACACATGTAACTGAAAATCTCACTCCAGCCAGCTCACCATAGTTGGTAACCCTAACCCTAACCACAAAGTCTTGCATACTGATCTCATGTTCGTTCATCATTAATGAATCATGATGCATCTTTTATCTCAAGCAGTTACAATTTTTGTTACTACATCTGTTAAGCTGTTGTGAACTACTGAAGGAACAATCAATGAATAACTACATGTGTTACTATATCTATTAATTCTGTAAACCTTTGTGAACAACTGAAGCAACAACTGAAGGAACAAGTAATGAATAACACAAGTGAAATACTGATCTCATGTGAAGTTCATTATTACTGAATTGTAACAAGAAGCTACTATATTTGTTCATGATTTTTACTTCAGTAGTAACTGAGTTATTACTAAGTATTTGTGCCACAAATGAGTTTTACTAACATTTTCCCAGCTCACAACAGTGAATAGAATGCACATCGCGTAACTAATTACAAAATAATAATGGTAAGGAAGTTAAGGAATACATTAACATAAACCACATCTTTATGTTAAATCTGTAATTTCATAAAGTGTGAAAACAGGCGTGGTTCACTTTTAGTGTCGCATTGTTATTTTGATTAAAGGTCTATATGCTTTTAACTTCATATGACTTCTCTAGAGTCACAAGTTAAGTATATTTGCTCATGCAGTAAATCCACAAGTGAAGTGTTTTATTTGGGCACAATTGTGCAGTTAATACCACTGTTTTCTTAGGCAAGTGCTGCAGACTGTGCATGATAATAATACTGTATAATGGCCATTGTTTTTTACTTAAATCACATACTTGTCCAGTGACTCACTGGGAACATGAGCTGTCAATTCCATATTTAGGTTAAAAAGTATCAGCAATTGTCATCGACTGTTTCTGAAACCACACCTCAGGTGAGTACATTAGCTTATTTTGTCTGTCACCTTTGAAACACCAGTGCCATCAAGTAATTACATGAAGCATTATGTCATCAGCTATAATGCAAAAATAAGCCAGTTAAATATGGCTATAAAGGTCATTTGAATTGGGATTTTCAATGGCATTGTAAGTATAAACTGACTACCATAAAGTATGCTGCAGGGAAAATTCGGGTTAAATACAAAGGTTCATAATAATGAACAGACGCACTATTCTTCGCGTCTTCACGATGCATCGTGCGGCTTCAGTGGTTTGTCAACTCAAGGTATAGTACAGCACCGTATATAGTTACTTTTATTAGTGCTGTATGACAAAAACAATAAAATCATCAACAACAATAATAAGAACAATGACAATGAATAATAATAACATTCTTCTTCTTCTTCTTCTTCTTCTTCTTATTATTATTATTATTATTATTATTATTATTTATTATTATTATGCACTGCATATACTGTCCCAACTTAAGTCCACTAAAAGACAAAGAGAACAGATCTGGTTTGTAACCTGGGGACTGCCTTGCTGTGCTAATTTCCAGATTGTTCAATGCAAATGCAAATGCCAAAGCAACAAACAGAATAAAAAGTCTCTAACCCTACAACTCTAACCTATCTGTATTACATGCCCTGGCTGTTGCTACCTAGCCCTCCAAAACATACATGGGTTGGCACCCGCCCGCTACTCCTGGTGTATCTAACATGTGTTCACCTACGGGAGTATGTAGGTGTGTGCACGTTCTACCTTAGCCCCGCATGCTCCCAACAAAACCTCAACCAGCAGCGGTCAACAGCAGGTAAGCCGAAGACCGTTCCTTTCGGTCCAGAGCACTATTATACAGAAAGCCCCACCCCCACCCCACCTGCAACCCATCTTTCAAATGAGGTGACGTCAAATCCTCATCAGGCTGGGGGGGGGGGAACCTAAGGAAGAACATAGTACAAAAACAGCTGACTTGGTCAGAGTATGTGCCCATGATATGGCACGTAACACCCCCCCCACACATAAAATAGCAAACCCCTAGTGTGCCCTCTAGTGTGCTCACACACATACATAATATAGCCCGGTTAAGAGCGAGACAAAGCATCAGCCATCACATTGTCGATACCTTTCTTATGTCTGATGTCTAGAAGATAGTTTTCGGCTATTAAGGACCACCGCATTAACCGATGATTGTTGTTGTACATGCGGGACAAAAACACCAAGGGATTGTGGTCCGTGTAAACCATAATCGGGAGAGAGCTAGAGCACACATACACGTCAAAATGCTGCAGCGCCCACAACATTGCAAGAGTCTTCTTTTCAATAGTGGAGTAGGCGAGTTGGTACCTACTAAACTTACGGGAGAAATAACTCACGGGGTGATCTACTCCATGTTTGCTTTCCTGAAGTAGGACTGCACCGGCCCCCACAGCACTTGCATCCACCTCCAACTTAAAGGGGAGGGAGAAATCCGGAGCAGCAAGAACAGGCTCACTCGTCAGGGGGGTCTTTACACATGACTTAGACATTTCTCCCATTAGCTATGATTGTTGTTGTACATGCGGGACAAAAACACCAAGGGATTGTGGTCCGTGTAAACCATAATCGGGAGAGAGCTAGAGCACACATACACGTCAAAATGCTGCAGCGCCCACAACATTGCAAGAGTCTCCTTTTCAATAGTGGAGTAGGCGAGTTGGTACCTACTAAACTTACGGGAGAAATAACTCACGGGGTGATCTACTCCATGTTTGCTTTCCTGAAGTAGGACTGCACCGGCCCCCACAGCACTTGCATCCACCTCCAACTTAAAGGGGAGGGAGAAATCCGGAGCAGCAAGAACAGGCTCACTCGTCAGGGGGGTCTTTACACATGACTTAGACATTTCTCCCATTAGCTATGCGCCGTACGTTTCCCAGGGCAGGGCTCGTGTACGTTTCGCCTCCGCTCCGCCTCCGGGATCCAGGCCACGCCGCTCCTCGCTTCCCGGTCCATAACGGATGCCGTCCGGCATCCCGACAGCTTTGTCGCTGATTCTCTTATTGCGGGCTTTTCTGACCCGTGTATTGCTTGTGTATGACTCTGGATTGTTTTCTGGTTTTTGATTGTACCTTTGCTGTGTTTCATTTGCTATTTGGCTTTCGATCTCCCCGCTGGGTTTTTTTTTTGGTTTACGATTGTGCGCCTGTTCCGCCTGTGTGATGGTATCGCTGCGTACGGAGTAACTAGACCGCCATTTCGGTTTGCGAGTGTGTGTTTGATTCTGTTCCTTCGGTTAGCGAGTCCGGTAGAGTTTTTGTCTTTCGGTTTCCTTTTGTTTTGCATTTGGGTGAGGTTAGCAGCAGGTCCCTTGGAAGTTGGGGATTTTTGTTTATTTTGGCTGTGGTCACTACTTAAGTCTTTCACCGGGTTACTTGTTCGTATGTGAATAAAATATAAAAACACAAAAAATATCCCTTTCTCTACTGGTGTTCCCTTGTTCTCCTTACTCTGTTTGTCCTTTTATCCTATTCCCCTTCCCGTTTAATATCGTTACACTCCAACCCTATTCTGGAGGTCGTAACACATTGCACTGCAGCATACATGAGGGCTTCAAGACAGGCAGCTGTGAATCTATAATTATTCAAATTTTGCAATTTTATTGTATTCTGTAAATAAGTGTTGTATAATACACGTAACAGACTTTCATAGGCTCTCGTTACACTTCAAATGTAAACATGCCAATACAGCCCAGTGATCACCTGGATCTTTCAGCCACCTCAACAGACCCGATCATACAAACAAACGGGGAACGGAAAATGATCATACTGACCCAAAGGATGAGTTTGCCAAGAGGACTTAATACTTATGGTCAGTTCTTCGATTGAGGTGCTTCATTAACTTCAAAATTAAAAAACAAACAAACCGTGAGTAGAAGGCCCCACTGGATCTAACCACGTATCACATCATTTTTGTGGAAATTTGCAGAAATTTATCAAAATAAAAACCATACAGACCTGATGACGACATTGATCTGTTCACACGTTCCACAAAATAAACATCCAACATGAACTAACTTCCTGAGGTATTCAGAGAAACGAGGCATGAGCTCAGCAAACAAAAAGATCACAAAATTATACGCTATATTTTCTAGCCAAGTTTGTCCTTTCTGTACATCTTCTTCCAATCTGATTCGAATAAAAACAAAATGTACCACAACGAGGAGGAGAGTACCACATCAGACAATAAAAGGGAATGATACAGAAATTCTGGTCTTAACGCAAAATAATAAACACCTTTCTTATATATTGTAATAAGTAACAAAACTTTCACTGGTTTTACTCTTCGGTAAGAAATATAATAAGGCTTAAAGACTATTCTGTACTCTATGTTCCAAAGAATCAACCTTGAACTGTGTTCACAGTTGACTGCAGTGTCTTACTGGAATCATCGTAATCACATTGTATAAAGTTCTACTGTACTGGCTAAACACCCTCAGTGGAGGACAAAAATGGAGTATATCCCAGCTTCAGCACCACTAGGTGAGGGGCTTTACGTGCATTGTTGATAACACGAAGGGGAGGTTTTGCATTGACTATTTCTGTAGTGTGCTGGAGTTTTCGCATTCTCCTTTTTCACTCGGAACTAAAAATACGTTCATTTTCAAGAGTTGGAAAAAGGACGCGGCTGAAAAAAGCTTTCGTTTGACTTGTCGTCCTTGAGGAGTTGAGCGTCGTAGTCCCCACGGCCGTGCTGGTCTGCTTTATCTGTTGCCGTGGCTCTCGTCACTTTGGTCTTTGGCAAAATTAACGAACACCTAGAAAAGAGGAATGTGGTTCGAATATGAGAGGACATGAGAAACCATTAAACGAAGAGCTTTCAATTATAATTCCAGATTATGATGAAGATGTAGCCATTAGCTAGTTTTGACCATTTCAGGGGATTTGAGCCTCAATGTCCTTTAACATAATTTAGTCCAAGGAAAACATATAAAGATTTAGGATGTTCCAATATATTGTCAACCACTATTAAAGCTGCACTGATTATGGGTTACGTGTGGCTTGTTGGGTTAGGATGCTGTCCCAGTGATTAGAAGTTTCCTGGTTCAAACCCTGTGATCATTAATTTTACTGTGGGACCTCTGAGTAGGGCCCTTAATCAAGGGCGAAAATGAGAATTTGATATTGATGGGAGACAATGTAATACTTTGAAGGCAAAGATCTTTTTATAGGGGGGCCAATATAGCCCTATTAAATATAAGGGGGTACACATCCCCCCGGTTCCTATGCCCTTGCCCTTAACCCCAATTGCTCCAGGGAGTACCTGACCCTGGTCTCTCAGTTGCATGTTGCTTTAGATAAAAAGTGTCGGCTAATGAAGTAAATTAAGCTTAGTTTGTGTAATGCCCCCACTGAAGTTGCACTTTCTTGGTCGTTACTGAAATTTGGAATTAAGGCATTTGGGTGCTTTTCCTGATGGAGGTGTCACCGTTGTGTGTCAGGCCAGGCTTACTTGGTCAAGTGTGGTCTGCGACACTGAGTAGTCCTCTATCTGCAGACGCTGCTTGTTCCTGCACAGAACGTCGAAGATGTGTGCCAGCGAGGCCAGCGAGGAGGGCAGCTGGTACTGCAGCATGTTCCTGTGGGTCTCCTTCAGCACGCTGCCCGGAAGCTCCTTCTCCACAAACTCCATCACAGGCTGCAGGTCCGGCTCAGGTCCCGATACCCGCAGGACGATGGTGTACCCATCCCCGAATCTGTAGGGTGAACCGGGCACACACACAGGTAAATGTTACGATTACACTGAAGCAAATATGGACAGCTTCAGTTTTCACTATGTTTAACCATTTAAACAAATGTGTTCAGAAGGAACCAGTGTATGGATGGATGGATGGATGGATGAAAGCTGTTCAGAAACAAAGGTTCAAGCCTCCTGCACCAGGCGCTCTGGTTATATCAGTGTATCATTGAATCAATCATGTTTTTAAAAATGCACACATAATATTTCCTAGTGGAAAACTGAACTCAAAATGCACCAGAGCCTGTGAGCTTCCAATTACCGCGTAGGTTTGTGTGGAGAGCAGTAAAGAAGTTCAGGCTGTCGCTCTGTGGTCACAGAGGCTCCGTCTCTCACCTGTTCTTCAGGTGCTGAACGCTTCCCAGACAGCGGAACCTGCCGTTGACCATGATGGCGATTCTGGTGCAGAGAGCCTCACATTCTTCCATGCTACGGACCAAAACAAAGCTGTCAAAGCTACAGCCTTGAGCAATTTCCTCTGGCATTAATACAGCTTTCTGAGTCAGATTCGTTCCAGGAATCCTTCAGCTGTTAATGCTACAGCCTTAAGCAATTTCCTCTGGCATTAATACAGTTTTCTGAGTCAGATTCGTTCCAGGAATCCTTCAGCTGTTTAATGCTACAGCCTTGAGCAATTTCCTCTGGCATTAATACAGCTTTCTGAGTCAGATTCGTTCCAGGAATCCTTAATTAAAACAGACTCATAAGGACACATGTGGTGCCCTGGACAAGCTTGACGGCCAGTGCCCCGCCCCCCCCGCCTCAGTAAATTTCACCACCCAACTGCAGGCAGTCTGCTACGTTGGTGGCCCCTTGGAAGATGGCGGCCAAGGCGGCTGCCTATGGCGGCTGTAGGATTGACCTGCCCTGAC
This sequence comes from Paramormyrops kingsleyae, assembly GCF_048594095.1. Taxonomy (NCBI): domain Eukaryota; kingdom Metazoa; phylum Chordata; class Actinopteri; order Osteoglossiformes; family Mormyridae; genus Paramormyrops; species Paramormyrops kingsleyae. The sequence goes on along the minus strand of NC_132821.1, from coordinate 32,572,587 downwards.
GTCCACGGTGGATACCTGTGTGAGGTGAGGACCACGGAGCGGCCCTGTTTGAGGATGCTGAGGATGCAGTTCCAGAGCGCTCGGCGAGCCTTGGGGTCCATGCCGGTGGTGGGCTCGTCCTGTTACAAGCAGCACGTCAAGTACAGGTCAGGTACAGGTCATGTACAGGTCATGTACAGGTCAGGTACTGGTAATGTACAGGTCAGGTACTGGTAATGTACAGGTCAGGTACAGGTCATGTACAGGTCAGGTACAGGTCAGGTACTGGTAATGTACAGGTCAGGTACAGGTCAGGTACTGGTAATGTACAGGTCATGTACAGGTCAGGTACTGGTAATGTACAGGTCAGGTACTGGTAATGTACAGGTCAGGTACAGGTCATGTACAGGTCAGGTACTGGTAATGTACAGGTCATGTACAGGTCATGTACAGGTCAGGTACTGGTAATGTACAGGTCAGGTACAGGTCATGTACAGGTCAGGTACTGGTAATGTACAGGTCAGGTACTGGTAATGTACAGGTCATGTACAGGTCAGGTACTGGTAATGTACAGGTCATGTACAGGTCAGGTACTGGTAATGTACAGGTCAGGTACAGGTCATGTACAGGTCAGGTACAGGTCAGGTACTGGTAATGTACAGGTCAGGTACTGGTAATGTACAGGTCATGTACAGGTCAGGTACTGGTAATGTACAGGTCATGTACAGGTCAGGTACTGGTCATGTACAGGTCATGTACAGGTCATGTACAGGTCAGGTACAGGTCAGGTACTGGTAATGTACAGGTCATGTACAGGTCAGGTACAGGTCAGGTACTGGTAATGTACAGGTCAGGTACAGGTCATGTACAGGTCAGGTACAGGTCAGGTACTGGTAATGTACAGGTCATGTACAGGTCATGTACAGGTCATGTACATGTCAGCAGCAAACAGGCAGAATACCAGGAACAATGGTAGCAATAACATTTTTGCATCCTAGCATTTTATGCTAAAAGTGTCCTACAAATTCTGGAGTTGTTTTTAAACATTAAGCAAAATTAACTCACTGTTAAAATGAAAAGTAATGCCTTGCACATCAGACACAAAATACTGCCCACAAATTTTTCCCTATTTAGAATGCCAGGAATTTTTATCTCTGCATTGTTGCACAACATCAGTGAAATCCTACAGGGAAAGCTATGCATTTGGATCACGTGACTTCATAGCAAAACAAAGCCAAGGCGCATTATGAGGGGACGAAACACTCCAGCCATAACCAGGGAACTGGGAACTGAACTGACATAAAGACTCACGCAACTCTCTCACAAAAAGGAACAATTAAAATGTAATTAATCCATCAATAATTATAAATGATTATTCATTTCTAATTTTAAGTAGGAAAAGTAACATTAATATTACTTAAGATTAATTTGATTAAGATTAATGATTGTGAGTGGAAGATTAATTATTGTGCAGAGAATGACAGCTCATGCTTTCTCCCTCTCAGAACTTACCAGAAACACAACACGTGGTCCTCCAATCAGAGCGATGGCAGTGGACAGCTTCCTCAAGTTCCCTCCGCTGTAACTTCCAGCCATCTTGTTTGTGCACTTCTGTAGGCCCAATTTGCAGACTCCCCACTCAGCGACCTGGAACAGAAATCTGACCTTCAGAAACCCTTTAACAACTCCACAGCCCAACATCTGGGATCACATCTCAGTGTGTACCTTAACTTTGTTTGCCACAGTAAAATAAATAAATGCTTGCTCACTTTGCAAACTTCTTTCGCTGGTACCCCGCGCAACACGGCGTAGAACTCTAGATGCTCACGGCCAGTCAGAAGGTCGTTGACCGCATCAAACTGAGGGCAGTAACCCATGTTCTGATGCACTTCATCAATCTCTGTCAGCACGCTGTCAAAAAGCCACCAATGACATCAACTTGCTAGGTGCAAGTCCAAATTAAGTCTCCAGTTGGTTCAAGCCAAAACTCAAGTCCCAGAATATAGCTAGTCCACTAAAAGTTACTAAAGACAATATTCTACACAGAGAACAAGAGAAGGGTGAAAATAATAGATAGGATATGGTCTTATAAAAGATTAACATATTGCCATAATGTTCTTCAGGCATAATTTGAGGCATGGTTACATATACATATGTCGCTTACCTTTTTCCATCCAAGTAAGCTTCTCCACATGTAATTACTGAGTCTCCAGTCAACATTTTGAAGGTACTTGTTTTTCCGGCTCCATTCACACCAAGCAGGCCAAAGCACTACATAGGTACAAACAGGTTGTATATATTCAGTCCATGGAGCTTAAAACTTCAACAGAATGTTCTGCAAAGGAAGCACATACCTCTCCGGGTGGGACGCCCACGCACAGGCGATCAACGGCCGGCTTCTGGTTCCTCTTGTATATCTGCAACATGCACAATCCCCTGAGTATTCCCAAAGGTCTTTCATGGCATATCATGCAATTATTAATTCAAGTCAATAACCATAGGAGTCCATCCTCACTTTAGTTAGCTGTCTGAGTTCCAGAATATCAGCCTGTCCTCCTCCATTCAGTATCCTCTGCCTTTCCCTTACCACATCCTCATCTTCTTCACCAACAGGATTTAGCTTGGTGTGGAAAGATCTGTAGGGAGTCAGGTGATGCAGTCAGTGGTGAAATGTGGCAGATGGGGGACAAGGGGACACATGGCAGGAATATACATGATTTTATGGATCTGCTATAACAATAAGTATAATAAATGAAATGCAGGAGTTTGGCCGCACATGGAAGAATTAGGTTTCTGTGACCCATGCAAACATTCTTCTGCCATTGATCTCCATGATTGATCTTCAGGTACAATTACCAGCTCTATGACATTGGCTTGAGACTGTTATGAGTTTCACCTCCAAGCTGTAAGCTGCACTATAGACACTGTGCCACAACAGCCACTATATCCACTATCAAAATCATGTCTATGAGACTCAAGTTAACATAACAGCATAACAACTGACAAGCTGTCTCTCTTTAAGCTGCACTTACCTGGCCTTAATGCAGAAACTGTACTGCATGAGTACAGTGATACAAAAGAAGATGACGCCCTCCACCGCCATGGCGAAGAGGTTCTTACCCACCATGTCCCAGGCCAGTGGGGAATAGAAATGGATTTCACCTGCAAGAAGATCATCTTACCGTCAGACCCTCTAAACCACAAAACTCTTACATGCTCCCACAATGCCTGTTTTACTATGAGAAAAGCCTGACATCAATTTGACCCCCAGGGTAGATGTGAGAGACGACCACCTCCTCTCACAATGTTTGCAGCACTATTTAGTGTGAAAATCATATAACTCACCAAACCTCTCAAGGGCATCTGCCATGGCTTGATTCTTCACCATGTCAATTAGACCTCGGCCCAGGCAAAAGTGCGGGAAAACCAGTAGAACGTTCTTGAGGACGTCAATAATATTCCCAATTTCCTGCAAGACGAAGAATGGTCGGGGCAGTTTGACGTCAAGAACAGTACTTTAGCAAAGGCATTCCTTAAGCTTTTTTTTTAATAGGGATTATTAATTAAAGCTACCCACTTCGTTGCCAAAGAGTTCTAGGATAAAGGTAGAGACACTGCTATTGATTCCAATTAGGATGTTGATGCTGGTGAGGACCACATATGCTGTACTGGGGATCTTGAAGAAGAACGATGCTGGATACATCAGTGGTGTGATGGACCACCTGTAACATACAGTAATAACTGAAAAGTCTCCACCTGAACCCGCAAGTCCCAGTCGAGTCAAGCTTGTCCATTTTGAAACCATTACAGCATAGCTTGGCCAGATTCACTCACCCATAGAGAAGCAGCAGAAGTGTCAGCACAGGAAGATTAGTTGAGGACACATAGGACTTTTGTTGGAAGCAGATAAAGATAACGATGACCAGGGTTGCAGGAACTATGTAGTTACACTGGAACACAGGCAAACCCAGAGTTCTTCATAAGTTCTCAATAGTGCAATTAGACGCCTGTCAATTAGACGCTTAGTCAAGACGCCTGAAGTGCAGGTTCCTGGGACTCCTGGAGACTCACCATATCCCAAACAAAGTTAGCAAGCCAGTAGAGGAAGGGCGGCACGCCACTGATGTACTGCATGTGCTTAGCCTTGCTGACACGCTCCTGGATTAGAAAAACCACAAAGCTGGCCGGCACGAAGGACATGGCGAAGATCACGCAGATGGACACCAGCACGTCCACTGATGTTGTCATCCTGAAGACCAAAAAAAAATCAGAGAGTCACATTGCTTGACAGTAAATATCGTTTGTTTGTTAGCCTGGTTCTCACATGGTTTGAGGTGCACTCACAGGGCCACCTGTGAGGTTTGTTAGCCTGATTCTCGCATGGTTTGAGGTGCACTCACAGGGCCACCTGAGAGGTTTGTTAGCCTGGTTCTCACATGGTCTGAGGTGCACTCACAGGGCCACCTGAGAGGTTTGTTAGCCTGGTTCTCGCATGGTTTGAGGTGCACTCACAGGGCCACCTGTGAGGTTTGTTAGCCTGGTTCTCGCACGGTTTGAGGTGCACTCACAGGGTCACCTGAGAGGTTTGTTAGCCTGGTTCTCGCACGGATTGAGGTGCACTTACAGGTAGGGTTGGGTACCAAAAACCGGTGCTAATACGGCACCGGTACCTATATAACCGGTATGTACCGGACCGAAACAAAACGCGAATTTCGGTGCCACTTAGATGCCTGAACTGTCGATTGAAATATTTGTTCTCTGGGGCTATGATGACACAGTTGTAATAAGCATAAGATTCATCAACACACACGTGACATCATCAGGAAATGAGACCATCCGAGATGCGCGTGAATGCAGCAACTAACGTTACACTTGCTCTGACGGCAGCAGGCGGTCTACCGCTATCTTAGCTTGCTAAATTAAACAACTTTTGTTAAAATGCCTAAAACTAAACGGTCGAAAGTGTGGCTATATTTCACAAGAAAGGATTCCAACACCGCGGCGTGCAGCAAATGTTTTACAGCAGTTGCGTGTAAAGGGGGAAACGCGTCAAATCTAATGAAACATTTGAGGGTACACAGAATAAACTTAAAAGCAGAGGGATGCACCGTGCTTGACAGCTTGCGGACAACAGCTGGCACGATCGGTGTGGATAACCCCAGCCCCAGTCATACCAACCGTAGCAAAAAGGAGTCCACCGATTATGACGACGACAGCAACCTTTCCGCAGGTTAGTAGTAGGCTAACGTAATGCTAAATTAACATTACATAGGTGGCTTATGTTTTGTTGTTGTTTTTTGTATTCACATATATATATTCCTATATACTTTAAACTTTTAATATATTGTTCAATTTTAAGCATTCAATTTTTTGTTCAATAAAAATGTATTCTTGAGTCATCCACCATCATTTTGTGGCTTTTGTAAAGTATCGGTTCAGGCACCGTTTTGGCACCGGTACCGTTTTAAAAGTATCGATTTGGCACCGGTATCGAAAAAACCCCAAACGATACCCAACCCTACTCACAGGGCCACCTGAGAGGTTTGTTAGCCTGGTTCTCGCATGGTCTGAGGTGCACTCACAGGGCCACCTGAGAGGTTTGTTAGCCTGGTTCTCGCATGGTTTGAGATGCACTCACAGGGCCACCTGGGAGGTTAGTTAGCCTGGTTCTCGCATGGTTTGAGGTACACTTACAGGGCCACCTGAGAGGTTTGTTAGCCTGGTTCTCACATGGTCTGAGGTGCACTCACAGGGCCACCTGAGAGGTTTGTTAGCCTGGTTCTCGCATGGTTTGAGATGCACTCACAGGGCCACCTGGGAGGTTTGTTAGCCTGGTTCTCGCATGGTTTGAGGTACACTTACAGGGCCACCTGAGAGGTTTGTTAGCCTGGTTCTCGCACGGTTTGAGGTACACTTACAGGGCCACCTGAGAGGTTTGTTAGCCTGGTTCTCGCACGGTTTGAGATGCACTTACAGGGCCACCTGAGAGGTTTGTTAGCCTGGTTCTCGCACGGTTTGAGGTACACTTACAGGGCCACCTGAGAGGTTTGTTAGCCTGGTTCTTGCACGGTTTGAGGTACACTTACAGGGCCACCTGAGAGGTTTGTTAGCCTGGTTCTTGCACGGTTTGAGGTACACTTACAGGGCCACCTGAGATGTTTGTTAGCCTGGTTCTCGCACGGTTTGAGGTACACTTACAGGGCCACCTGAGATGTTTGTTAGCCTGGTTCTCGCATGGTTTGAGATGCACTCACAGGGTCACCTGAGAGGTTTGTCAGCCTGGTTCTCGCACGGTTTGAGGTACACTTACAGGGCCACCTGAGAGGTTTGTTAGCCTGGTTCTCGCACGGTTTGAGGTGCACTCACAGGGTCACCTGAGAGGTTTGTTAGCCTGGTTCTCGCACGGTTTGAGATGCACTCACAGGGCCACCTGGGAGAGCTGCTCCTTGGTGAGGTTGAGTGGATGGTTGAAGGCCGTGATGCCCAGCTTGCTTGGGTCCTCGCCTTTGGGCAAATTAGCACGCAGAATGCCGTTGTTCATCACGTTAATGAAAGCTCCGATGCTGTGCCATCCTTTATTGTTGAACCAGATCTGGATAATTCGGCATAAGGAGAATCGTTAAATTTAACAGGGAATGACAGTTTGGTCCTGGACAGGAATATTGTCAGTGCGAACTATAAGAAACACCACTAGGTGCACAAAAGAGTTTTTTGACATAAACTGTAAGAAATTAAGTTTCTGTCTTCGTACATTATTATATTCGGGGAAAAAAGGAGGTACAGATGATTTTAATTCCTTAATCAGGTCATTTACATTGCATTTACGTTACATTCAATACATCTTTCAAACCAAGGGTCTATTCATCTGTTTCATCCATCCATTCATCCATCCATCCATCCATCAATCCATCTGTCTAATTTCTGTTGTCCAGTGCAGGGTGACATGGATCTGGAGCCAATCCCATAAGCTACAAGCACAAGGCAGGGAATAACCCAGGACAGGGCACCAACCCATCACAGGGCACACTCACAGTTACAGACACAAGGCAGGGAATCACCCAGGATGGGGCACCAACCCCTCACAGGGCACACTCACAGCTACAGACACAAGGCAGGGAATAACCCAGGACGGGGCACCAACCCATCACAGGGCACACTCACAGTTACAGACACAAGGCAGGGAATCACCCAGGATGGGCCGCCAACCCCTCACAGGGCACACTCACAGTTACAGACACAAGGCAGGGAATCACCCAGGATGGGCCGCCAACCCCTCACAGGGCACACTCACAGTTACAGACACAAGGCAGGGAATAACCCAGGACGGGGCACCAACCCCTCACAGGACACACTCACAGTTACAGACACAAGGCAGGGAATCACCCAGGATGGGGCACCAACCCCTCACAGGGCACACTCACAGCTACAGACACAAGGCAGGGAATAACCCAGGACAGGGGCACCAACCCCTCACAGGGCACACTCACAGTTACAGACACAAGGCAGGGAATCACCCAGGATGGGGTGCCAAACCCTCACAGGGCACACTCACAGTTACAGACACAAGGCAGGGAATAACCCAGGATGGGGTGCCAAACCCTCACAGGGCACACTCACAGTTACAGACACAAGGCAGGGAATAACCCAGGATGGGGTGCCAAACCCTCACAGGGCACACTCACAGTTACAGACACAAGGCAGGGAATAACCCAGGATGGGGTGCCAAACCCTCACAGGGCACACTCACAGTTACAGACACAAGGCAGGGAATAACCCAGGATGGGACACCAACCCCTCACAGGGCACACTCACAGTTACAGACACAAGGCAGGGAATCACCCAGGACAGGGGCACCAACCCCTCACAGGGCACACTCACAGTTACAGACACAAGGCAGGGAATCACCCAGGACAGGGGCACCAACCCCTCACAGGGCACACTCACAGTTACAGACACAAGGCAGGGAATAACCCAGGATGGGGCGCCAACCCCTCACAGGGCACACTCACAGTTACAGACACAAGGCAGGGAATAACCCAGGATGGGGCGCCAACCCCTCACAGGGCACACTCACAGTTACAGACACAAGGCAGGGAATCACCCAGGACAGGGGCACCAACCCATCACAGCAAAGCATTTCATTTGTTTATTTTCATATGTTTATCTTGCTTGTAGTACTTTAATGGGATATCCATTTTTGTTTGTTTGTGTTGTTTGTCTGTCTAGCTAACAAACCACCAGGGATAGGAATCTATTTCCCAGGAGGTTTTGGGAAACAGACTGAATTACAGAAATCCCTACAGAGACAGTGATAAATCTTGATCATCTTACCTTGACATTATTTTTTGTATCCAGTCCCTCGATGAAGCTGGATAAGCTTCCGAGGAAGCGGTCGGTCGCAGTGCCCTGGGGGCGACAGACAGTGAAGCACAAGGCCGAACGAGGGGATGCAGGGATCTCACCCGGTCTTAGAGCAGACGTACCTGTTCCAGGCGAAGGCGGCTCCTGATCTTTGAGATAGCCTCGTTGACCTTATTGCCCGGAAGCCCATGGGAGCCTTTGGCACCCAAAGAAAAGCCGCCATATCTGAGTCAAAACATTATAACAAGAACTCAGAGGAACAGATATATCACTATAAAAACACCAAAGCCTTCAGGCACCATTGTCATATTTAACCTTAGAATGCAAAATGTCTTTTATTTTATGAAACAAATGCTCTTCAGCCATACCTGAATTCATTGACCCAGATCTTGTTTTTCAGGCTGGAAAAACATCAATAAACTTTGTAATTTCATAACTTCTCCAATATTATAAAATGCTATGAAAACAGGTGAATCAACACACCTTTTTGCAATGATTTGGGAATATGTTTTCACCAGGTAGTCTGAGATGTTTCTGCCTGTCAGATTCTGCAGGATGTCTGATGTGGTGAGTTTCATCTACACAAAGACACAAATTGCCAAAAAGAAGGTTTGTAATGTGGAAATCTCCAGAAGGGAATGCTTCATCATCACAGATTAAATCCTAGGTCAGGGTAAGCAATCTTATCCGCAGAGGGCCGGTGTATATGCAGGTTTTTGGGATAACCTTTAGGTCAGCTGTTCAAACCCAAGTATAAGGACTTTTCAGCCAATCAGTCCTCTAATTAGTGATCTAATTAGAGCAAAAACCCACAAACACAGCGGCCCTTTCTGGATACAATTGGCCACCCCAGTCCTAGGCATTCAGCAGGCTTCACTTTGTAGCCTGCGACATACCTGGTCCTGGATATATCATTAGTAGCATATAGCTATTAGCACAGAATTGTTGTTAAGTTGTGTGAAAATTGGTTCTGTGCCTTTAATTTTGTGCCTTGCCGTGACGTTACCACGACAATGCTAATGGAATTGACAGTATGCTGTCCTCACAATGTGTTTCTCTTGCTGCAAAGCTAGACAGCTAGCGAACAACTAATCAATCTCCAGTAAAAAAAAAAAAAAGCATGACATGACTTTTGATTTTTATTAAAAAAGCAATTTCGTGGTAAAACTGAAAACACAAACAACGTGCTGAAAGTTATATGACTGTTGACGAAAACATAGATTTACGTATTATTTAGGTATAACCCATTTACATTGCATGTAACGATTTGAATTGTAAAAGTTTGGATATATTTGGAACATCTTAACATCTGCGACCTGTCGGCACCCTCCTCCCCCCAAGGCAAAAAACTGGTAGTGGCAAGCTAAACTCATTTAATAAAACTGCAAAACATATTTAGCTGCATTCCTTTGCATTTGTTTCTGGTTAGAATAGTTCCCCATGCTAAATTATCATTAGAAACCCGCTGCATTTCGAAAGTAAAAAATGATTACCACATAGACCGGAGACGACATGGAATCGGTCACGGGAGCTCGACCAAGGAGCCGTGCGAGAGAGTTCTGCAGGGGGCCTCATACCTGGGGGGGCGGCAGGCCCCCAGCTCCGGCAGGACACTCCGGCAGCATTTTCTTACGTCCGCCGTAGCTGCACTCGCACGCGGGGGATGGGTTCTCCATGCTCCAGTTTCCCCTTAAGAAGAGGTCCAGAACACTGTCCGGCACACTGGGAATGAACCAGTCATCATCCACCGTCGGGCAGGGGGCATCTCTGTTAGAGACAAACACATGGCTCATAGTTGACCTCAGTTCACTGTTAGAAGATGCTTTAATACACAAACCTTGATCAGCCAACCCACAGGCTGTTCTTAAAACCACCTACGCTAATTTGGATCAACCAACCTAGATGCTGTTCCTAAAACCACATACATCAATCTGGATCAGCCAACCTAGAGGCTGTTCCTAAAACCACCTACACTAATTTGGATCAACCAACCTAGAGGCTGTTCTAACAACCACATACACTAATCTGGATCAGCCAACCTGCAGGCTGTTCCTAAAACCACATTCATGGATCAGCCCACAAGAATTTCTATTGAAAGCCACAGTGGTTGGGGAGGGTTACACTTACAGAACAGGGTTACCATCCATGCACCGCGTTCCAAAGCCAGGACGGTCAGTCAAGGCATCTAATAATTTCTGAGTTATGGCATCTTCAGGGGCATCATTGCTGCAAAAACAGTTGTAATTAATGTAGGAGCTAAGATATACATGCATGATTGATTCACATAGGTTTTAGCATCTGTTGTAACATACTAGTTCCTAAGTTGTTAAAAAATTGCTCTGGGCTTAACATCCATTCATTCACGATAAGATTAATGAAGCTCTGCTCATACCTGATGAAGGTGAACTGCTCGTCATACATCCAGGGATGTAGAGCCAGGCTGGGATACTTTCCAAAAGGAGGAACGATGAGGCTGAAGATCAGGGCGATGCACACAAAAACTGCGGGCAGCACAATCTGCCAGCGACAGGTTCAGGTTACATACAGATACCCACTGAACAGCCTTCGGAGGATAACTCAGAGGTCATGCAGTGTGTTTTAGGAGGATAACTCAGAGGTCATGCAGTGTGTTTTAGGAGGATAACTCAGTGGTCATGCAGTGTGTTTTAGGAGGATAACTCAGTGGTCATGCAGTGTGTTTTTGTTTCTCACCTGAGCGAAAAAACCTTTCCTGGAGCGGCAAGCGTATAGGAACCTTTTCCGCAGCAGGGCAACAAACTGTTGCTTCTTCAGACTCCAGCCCTTGACCTGGTATGACCCTTTGCCCTCTATTCCACTTAAACAGTCTGACTCTGGACAGAGAAAATGACTGAAATCACGGACATGGCTTTAGAAACTCCTGTTCCAAGGACTCACACAGAATGGGGATGGGACTCACCCCCCTTTGTCCTGCCGATGGGTGGCTACCTACTTAGCCACCCTGAAAAGTTTGCATATTTGAAATATTTCATACATAAATTTAGGGCTGGGCGATTATTTGAATTTTAATTTCAATTGCGATTTTGGCTTCCAATGATTATCAAAACAAAATAATCACGAGAAAACGATTATTGTGCCTCATTTTGTTTTTCAGTGATGCTCTCGTTTTGTTATAATTACAGCATACCTCTTTCCACTTTTGTTTCACAATTGAATTATATTTAAAGTTCAAGGAAATCCACTGATGAAGAGACAAGTTTTTAAAAAAAAAGTTCAATAAATGCATGATATTTCCAGAGTCAATGAGATGTTTACTAAAATAATCATGATTATGATTTTTGCCATAATCGAGTAGCCCTACCTAAACTTCTGGAGAAACACTACTTTCAACAATACTTTGTCTGAAATCATTCAAGTGATGCTATATTAAACAGCGTTACCTGGGTATGTTTCAGACTCCTCACAATTGAAAGTGGTGTCGTTGGTGAACAGTCTGAGACAGCTTGGCCGATCTCCAAAAGCACGCCTCCTATGGGTCGGAATGGTGCCGTCTGTGCAAGTGCGGGCCCCAAATATCGCGTTCATTCAATGCATGAAAGAGCACAATACAGCCACAAGCCTGGGTTCTTCAATAAGTACTCAATTACTGTAGGCATCGAACCTGAAATCATCTCTGCGTCGGCTCCATTCTCCTTAGCAACCCTAAGAAAGATCTAAAGAGGAGACAGAATGGAGATATTAAGGGAATGGTTTACATGCCTGGTACACCAAAAACTATTATAATCGTTTGAACTGCTTACGGTCTAAAGTCTCTGATGACCGCGGGACACTGTCCGTATACCTCTTCTAGAGTGGTGTCGGAGATACCATAACTGGAGAATCCCAGGTCAGACATGCAGTTGTCGATCTCATGGAAGAGCTCCCCGAAAGAACCGTCCTTGGCTGACTTGTAGGGAAGCACATATGTGATCTCATGGGCTAGATCTTCTACCAAGCGTGCAGCAGGCACGTGCTTGAAGATCACATTAGAGATGAGCGATACATCTGATTGGACAGGACGAAAAAGGGACAAGACAAAAGGAAATGTCAGTCACATGCATTTTGATTAGGCGCATTTAAAAATCCCTGAATAAACATACATTTACTGCATACTTGAGCTGTGTAAATGTATTCTCACCAACTTACTAATGGTCGCAGATTCACACTTGTCGTCAATCCCAGCATCAGAGCACCTTCCCGTATCACTGTTCTCCTGGACCAGGAACATTCAGAATTCCCTTCATTTCACAAAGCTTATATAAAAAATATTAACACCCTCAAAAAATGCTATGACTGACAAATGTTCAATGTTAATAAGGAATACAGGTTAATCTTTTCTTCTTTCAATAACCAAGCCTAGGAAAGCCAAGAATAATCCCTGTCCAACCTCTCACACCTTTTTGATGTAGGAGACCGTGCCGTTGGAGCAGAAGCTGGTGGACAGATCCAGGTCCTTCTTGACTAGGGTCAGATAGTAACCTGTACCTAGATGAGTCTTCAGGTATAGAGAGGAGCCCACACAGCAGAGCTTCCCACAGGCGATGATTGCGATGCGGTCACCCAGGATGTCAGCTTCGTCCATATGGTGGGTAGAGAGGATGATAGTGCGGCCTAGTAGGATCATAACAAGGGTGCCATCTTAATTTTTATAGTCCTCTAGCCTTGTAATACAGACAACATGAACAAGCAATTGGGTTACCATGACGATATTTCAATAGGAGATCCCAAATGCCTCGACGGGCACAGGGATCCACACCGGCAGTCGGTTCGTCTAGGATGACGACTTTCGAACCTCCGACGAATGCTAAAGCCACTGACAACTTCCGCTGCATTCCACCTGCAAAAGGATAGAACAGCCACTCGATCTGCATCTGCAGTAGATGCTGAGATGTTCATCATCATTCTTCTCAACAAGCAGAAATAAGCATTTTACCAGACAACTGGCTGACTCTAGCCTTGCGTTTGTGTGGCAAACCAACGTTGGCGATAATCTGCTCAATCTCAGCCTTCACTTTGTCTTCAGAGAGACCTTTCAGACGGGCAAAAAACCAGATATGCTCCTCCACAGTAAGCCTGGACAAAATAAGAATCATTTACAGTCATAAATTACAGGGCAGATGCTGTGTGTCGTTTGTAAAGTTCACTTGCACTGAAGTTTACATGAATAACAATGGTGGCTATTTACATGCTGAAGAGGACATTGTGCTGTGGGCAGACTCCTAGGTTTTGTCGGATGGTGCTGAAATCTGAGCGGATGTCCTTGCCCATGATGTATGCGGTGCCAGATGTGGGGGGAATCAGCCCAGTCAGGATGGACCTGAACGCAGAAACACATCACGTCAGATCCTTCACGTCCTACATTTTTGCTTTATCCTACAGCCAATTTGGTTTTCAACACCTACATGGTTGTGGTCTTGCCTGCACCATTGTGGCCCAGAAAAGAGGTGATCTGACCCTCGTAGAAGCTTAATGTCAACCCATCCACGGCCACCTTGTTTCCATGGCGATACACCTTTACCAGGTTCTTGATGTAAACTCCCATTCCCAGGTGGGTTGGCTCTTCTTCCATGCATATAGCTAAGAGATAAAGATATTTTTTATTTCCCATATGCACTAGCACACCAACAAGTACAGTTGACCCTCCTGCATATATTCCGGGGTCGGAATAAGAAATTAAATTGGAATTTTTTTGGAAATTTTGCGAAAGCCACACAGGACATATAAAGGTCATACAACACACAAATAGTTTAGTGACTCATAAATGCATAAAATGTATGTACAGTACTTGTTTGGAGGGAGGACACCAAGCGTGTTTACGGCAGCCTAACACGGGATGTCTCGCTCCTGCAGATCTTTGTATCCTGTGTTTTTCATATGTTTTCACTTCGCTTTTCTACCCACTCCAAGGGGACCAGAAATATTCACACTTTTTGTCCAGGTCGGGGGTGGCCTGCGCCCCGAACCCCCACCTTGCGAAAAGATCGACTATACAGGTACCCAGGACGCCAATAAAAATCACTGCACCTTCTGAATTCACTTTTTTATTCGGAGTCCATGTTTTTCCACTTTCCCCAAACCAGTAATTCATGGTGCAAGGAAAGTACCAGGGTCTTGGGATCCCATACTGGCCTGGGGGAGACATTCAGTGGGTTAATAACACGACGTGTCTCTGTTAGACGGCAACATTGTCACGCATAAATACACCCCCTTCCTCATTACCTGGGAAAACTGCCTCAATGTACCAGGTCATCAGCCCATACAGGAAGGAGTCAAAGTACATAAGAATGATGGAGGTGATAAGGTTATAGCTGTCCTCCTCCAGGGGACTAGAGAGTAAGTTGCTCCACTGAACTCCCACTCCCTGCTCCTCGAAAAGAGCCAGATACTCACAGCCGAATCCAAAAGCAACTGGAGACAACAGACTCTGTGAACAGGTATAAGCACAGCATGCAATCTGCTTACTCTATGACAACGTAACTTAGCATGGTTATCATAGCGTCGACGTGTATAATGAAACCATAATGCTCATGCTTGGTTTAAGTAGTTATATACACACTTGTGCAAATTAACTGAAATAAGCTGCCACACTGACATGCATGCAGTGGCCTGGGACCTGCTCGTCTGCACAGCCAACAGGGCAGAGAGTACGCTGAGTGGATGGAGAGAGGAGGCACTGTGCCCACAGACTGGCAGGCCTGCTCAGGTGGGGTTAGGGCTGAGTGGATGGAGAGAGGAGGCACTGTGCCCACAGACTGGCAGGCCTGCTGAGGTGGGGTTAGGGCTGAGTGGATGGAGAGAGGAGGCACTGTGCCCACAGACTGGCAGGCCTGCTCAGGTGGGGTTAGGGCTGAGTGGATGGACAGAGGAGGCACTGTGCCCACAGACTGGCAGGCCTGCTCAGGTGGGGTTAGGGCTGAGTGGATGGAGAGAGGAGGCACTGTGCCCACAGACTGGCAGGCCTGCTCAGGTGGGGTTAGGGCTGAGTGGATGGAGAGAGGAGGCACTGTGCCCACAGACTGGCAGGCCTGCTGAGGTGGGGTTAGGGCTGAGTGGATGGAGAGAGGAGGCACTGTGCCCACAGACTGGCAGGCCTGCTGAGGTGGGGTTAGGGCTGAGTGGATGGAGAGAGGAGGCACTGTGCCCACAGACTGGCAGGCCTGCTCAGGTGGGGTTTGGGCTGAGTGGATGGAGAGAGGAGGCACTGTGCCCACAGACTGGCAGGCCTGCTCAGGTGGGGTTAGGGCTGAGTGGATGGACAGAGGAGGCACTGTGCCCACAGACTGGCAGGCCTGCTCAGGTGGGGTTAGGGCTGAGTGGATGGAGAGAGGAGGCACTGTGCCCACAGACTGGCAGGCCTGCTCAGGTGGGGTTAGGGCTGAGTGGATGGACAGAGGAGGCACTGTGCCCACAGACTGGCAGGCCTGCTCAGGTGGGGTTAGGGCTGAGTGGATGGAGAGAGGAGGCACTGTGCCCACAGACTGGCAGGCCTGCTCAGGTGGGGTTAGGGCTGAGTGGATGGACAGAGGAGGCACTGTGCCCACAGACTGGCAGGCCTGCTCAGGTGGGGTTAGGGCTGAGTGGATGGACAGAGGAGGCACTGTGCCCATAGACTGGCAGGCCTGCTCAGGTGGGGTTAGGGCTGAGTGGATGGGCAGAGGAGGCACTGTGCCCACAGACTGGCAGGCCTGCTCAGGTGGGGTTAGGGCTGAGTGGATGGAGAGAGGAGGCACTGTGCCCACAGACTGGCAGGCCTGCTCAGGTGGGGTTAGGGCTGAGTGGATGGACAGAGGAGGCACTGTGCCCACAGACTGGCAGGCCTGCTCAGGTGGGGTTAGGGCTGAGTGGATGGAGAGAGGAGGCACTGTGCCCACAGACTGGCAGGCCTGCTCAGGTGGGGTTAGGGCTGAGTGGATGGGCAGAGGAGGCACTGTGCCCACATACTGGCAGGCCTGCTCAGGTGGGGTTAGGGCTGGGTGTGTGACTGAGTGGATGGACAGAGGAGGCACTGTGCCCACAGACTGGCAGGCCTGCTCAGGTGGGGTTAGGGCTGAGTGGAAAGACATAGGAGGCACTGTGCCCACAGACTGACAGGCCTGCTCAGGTGGGGTTAGGGCTGAGTGGATGGGCAGAGGAGGCACTGTGCCCACATACTGGCAGGCCTGCTCAGGTGGGGTTAGGGCTGAGTGGATGGGCAGAGGAGGCACTGTGCCCACATACTGGCAGGCCTGCTCAGGTGGGGTTAGGGCTGAGTGGAAAGACATAGGAGGCACTGTGCCCACAGACTGGCAGGCCTGCTCGTGACTGTGGACATATGACTGTGCTTCAGCCATCCATGTTTGTTTCAGGTGAATGCTCTGAGGGTCAGGCACCTCCTCGTATTGTCATGGGGTTTCCTCCGGGTTCTCTGGTTCCCCCCCACAGTCCAAAAGCATGCTGAGATTAATTTCAGTTGCCAAATTCCCCATAGCTATGAATGGTGTGTGTGCCTTGCGATGGATTGGCGCCCCACCCTGGGTTATTCCCATACAATTTTCATCAATCCGCCAGATCCTAAATCCAGACCCAAAGAGATAAGTATGAATTAATGTGACTGTGATGTCTGTCTTACCTGTGGTCAGTTTGTCTGCTTATAGACGCGCCAACTGGCTTCAATGAATTTGCACAAGGTTGTATATATATTATCAGGGGTGTAGATTTGGGTGTGGAAGGTGGGAACTTGTCCCTACCAATACTGTGGGAGGACAGTGTGTATTTAGGGGGTGGGGCGTTTGGGGCTGATTTGGTCCCTACTAGTGTTGAAACCAAACCTACGCCTTGTAAATCATATTCGTCATTGTTTTCAGGCTTTACTTACAGCCAGGACTTTGCCACCAAAACCCACATAGTCCTGCCAAGCCACACAGAGCACATAGGGGAGGTAAAGGGTGAAGTAGATAATTCCTCCGCAGGCTGCTGCCAGGTTGGCCCGGGAAAAGATGGTGCTCAACAGGAAACACTGCATTATGGTTACCACGGCGAAAGAGCCGAGAAAAACCAGCAAGACCCCTGGATCACTGTAAGGCAGGAGGTTCCCCATCTGTGAAGACAATAATAGAGGAGTAGCCAAATGCTTCTTCACAAAAAGAGCAGGCAAATCAATCTAAAATACTACTCAGAAACGATCATCTTGTAATTATCGTCTGATGAATACACAATAATTTGCAGTAGATGGGTTGACTTTACCTTTAGGGCGAGAACCAAGATGGCGGCGCTGATTAGCAGAGGGATCAGACTGCTGATGAACCAGCTGACCCACAGGATGCCACTGTTCAGCCCCATTATCCTCATGGTCTCCTTCAGCCGAGCCTCCTTCTCGTACACCACGCCCTTGATGATGATGGCCACGGAATACATCCATGCCAGGGTCATGAAGAGGGGCATGCAGCGGCTCGTCACACGCAGGAAGCTGAAGGTCGGCGGAGAAACAAATATCGAATACGCTACCCAGACAAGCCAACAGTCTCATCTAGCCAACTAGTCTGTGCATTAAATTTCTGAGAACGTAGACAGTCACACAGGCTGGTCTGACATTAAATTACCAAAATCAGGGTCAAACTTGCTTATCTTGACCAAGTATACTCTCCAAATTAGGGATGCTAAGATTCACCGATTCACATCGGTTCACCGGCATAGAAGCTGACGATGTGACTCCCCCGATTAAAAAAGGGTGCACCAGATTAAATTTGTGATGCACTCGGGGTGCGCTGTTTCTAACACCTTTGTATCGGTAAAACTAATTTATTAAATCATAATTATTAGTAGCTTAGTAGTTTAAACTGAAACAGATGCAAATAAAGAAAAACAACTGCACTGCAGTGTAATTCCATAAGACAACAGTGAAGAAGACCAACCTAGTACCTGAACACTGTATTACCACTTACACATCATCGACGTAGCAGGGATAAGGCATCTGCTGGATGTATATGCCAACCCTCTCCTTAGTGCCGGTGACTGCTCGGATGATGCCCTGCTCAATGACATCCTGAAGGTAGGAGAAGCCACCCCAGATGTAGCGTAAGTCTTCAAAGGGGTCGGCCCTCGGACCGGGATCCCAGTAACTGCACGGAGAGAAAAGTCAAACATCAGCCACGCTCTGGAAGCCTCGAATGGCAAAGGCTCCAAGAACAGATCCGCATACCCGTCTTTGATCTTATTGGTCCGTTCAACATTGTCGATATCCATGCGAATCTTGTAATTCACATTGGGTGGGAGTTCGGAACTGTTGGATTCTATGTCCGGGAAGACGATTCCAGCCCAAAATTTCCTGTCATCCAGTAGCTGCATGGATTTGTTCACCAGGATCTCTTCATTATCCACTGGCTCCAGTTTATCTAAATTGACACACTTTTGGAGAAGGAATCATCAGTGAAGTGAGCCACCTGAAATGTCACCAACAACTGTTGAAAGTGAAAGTTCACATGTGGAACCTTAATGGTAAACTGTATTACAGCGGTTTCATTGTATAGCTGAGATTCAGTTACAAGGTTCAGATGCAGATTCTTTGGGGCTTCAAGCCAATATAATCTATCAAATAAATCCATCAAAGCACTAAGGTTATCTACAAGGCTACACTACCATCCACCAAAACCATGCTACAATTCCTGAATTACTCAAAATTAGAGTAATGAGGTTATTCTTTATATATAATTTGCTATACCACTCTTTGCATTAAAGATCGTTTAGTATTTTAATACTATCTTCATGTCTAGGTCATATCTAGACCACAACGAATTTGGGGACACAGGTGAAAAATGGTAAATGTGACGCACATCCATGAAGTGGGAGATGGTCTGCACAGCACGGTCAGTCTCATTAAAGACGTCTCTCCATGTAAACACTGTCCCCGCGGGCCGTGTGTCCTCAGAGAGCTTGGACAGGAAACTGGACACGTCCTTAGCCCTCCACTCTGTCCCAGTGAGCTGGGTGTTCAGGAAGTGGGCACTGGCATTGTTCTTCAGTAAAGTCTGCCAAACACAAGGGGGCAGTATAGTACAGTATCCATCACATATCATACACTAAGATTCTCCACATATTTTACAGTGGTACTTAATGATCATCATTAATCACTCCCAACCTAAATTCTATGGCAGACACATGACAATCAAATAGTTTCTAATGAATAATCAGGTTGCCGTTGGTGCACTTTTGGTATGAACGAGAAGTTAAAGTGAGATGGTGTCCTATGGTGTGTTTACCACAAGGTGGCAGTATCGTATTGTGTTACAATGCAAGATCGCAAACTATAAAGTGGAAATTTAATGACCTGCTAGGATTTTATGTAAATCACTGCAGATGCTCTACTGTCACTGGAAGAAACAACTGACAAACTCTGCTACTTTGTTTCTCATAATAAATTATACTTCATTATGTATTGAAACTGTGGACATCTCAAATCTAATTATACCAACACATATCTGAATCTGTCTCCATTTCTAACTTGCATCAACACTCGTTTACACACGGTAGTGTTCCTCTTCTGGGTTTTGCTCCGTGAAATGAATGAAATGTCACAGTTACCTAAACCTTCTGTCCACACAGGTTACCTTCACTGTTATTTACAGCCTAGTTATCTAGCATCACTTCCGATCCGGTGCAGTGGTGCAGTGGTTAGTGCTACTGCCTCACAGCAAGAAGGTCCTGAGTTTGGTCCCAGGTCCTTTCTGTGTGGAGTTTGCACACTCCCCTTATGTTCATGTGGGTTTCCACTGGGGGCTCTGGTTTCCTCCCACAGTCCAAAAAGCATGCAGGGCAGGTTGATGTGTGCGTGTGTGTCATGCAGTGCGTTGGCGACTGCCCAGGGTTGGTTCCTGCCCAGGGTTGGTTCCTGCCTGTGCCCATTGTTTCTGGGATAGACTCTGGTTCCCCAGCTGGGATTAAGTAGGGATGGACTGACAAAAGTGACTGTCAAGGGACTCTTTCTGGGTACGTATCTGTTTAGTCACTTGTAGAGCAGAGGCAGTATACCCACCCGGACTAAATCCATCTCCTCACTGTTCTCCATGAAGTTCCAGATCTTGGGCCTCAGCTCCTCCCAAACACCACCCAAATCCCGCAGGACACCAAGCTCTTGGAATGTCTTGTTCACCTAGCAGAGCAAGAGGGGTGGCATCTTACTTAACTGTTCTGGGGTTTTATTCCTTTACTTTCTTCCACGATCATCCCCCCCCCCTCCCCCCCAAACACTGAATTTCCTAGAAATGCTTCCACAGTGCAAGCCAGGTCGAGACACCCCATGCTAGGCAAAGTACTTTACATTACTCATTTGGGCGGCGTCTCGCTTTTGTATAATCATTCACTTCTGTACATTACCAAAAGTCAACAAATAGGTTAGGGCGGCCATGTTTTGATGGGCAAAAAAAGAGGACACTGGGTGCAGGATACAAAGAGAGGCATGAAAGCAATGCAAATATACACAGTGAAAGTATTCTGACTGTAGAAAGCAAATGTCAACATGACATAAAGTGAAATCCTGGATATTTCAGGCATTTTTAGGTCTCAAAAAAGAGGACAAGTCTGGGAAATACAGGACGGTTGGTCACACTAAAACAGATACATCAGTCATATTTATTATGAGCCTTCAAAAAAAAATGCAGAGAAGCACAGAAGGACTTCAAGACCACAGGACGTAAGACAGCATTTCGGAGGCTCCGCCCACGAGCCGTCACTCACCTCCTTAATGATCCTCTGTGTGGCGGCTGTGTCCGGAGTGTAGAGCACCTTCCCCACCAGCAGGGGCTTCAGTGCCCTCCAGATCATGCGTGACATGGGGCTGGACTCCAGGTTCATCATCAGCTTGTTGCAGAAGGGGCCTGGGGAGATGAGTGGGGGCAAAAATTGACCAACGGCCGCAATGATCCAGCCTTCCTTCCCAGGAGTACTCACTGCATAATGAGCTATTAGACCTTGTGCCATAATAGCCCTCATCTGAGAAAGGTGGAACATGCTCAGATCTGAGATGTCAGCAGAACATCTCAAGTCCTCTTTCCCACCAACGGTTGAAGCATAGGGCTCTAATTTTTCCCTGCTGACTTTACAACTCAATCTGACGTAAAAAAAACAATTCAGTTACGTGTCCTGTTAAGGCTCTGATTTACTTATAGACTGAAACCTTTTACTAGGCATGCAGAGATGGATGGATGTTTAATTTAGAAGATGGGCAATAAAATACTTAACTGTGGACATGTATTTCCATCCATTAACAATTATCCAGTACATTTTCAATACAATAAAAATCATGTAGTTACAAATAATTTTAGCTGTGAATTATCTGTTTTCAAACCTGCCTGTAATCAGCCCACAGATGTGATTTATTTGTAATTAATACCTTTTCAGCAGATGTTTCTCAGTCGCAACACAGAAAAAATGCACATTGATTTTGGTGACTTACTGGAGGAGTTATCGTAGACGAACACCGGCTCGTTCTCACTGCTGTTCTGGCTGCCAAAAAGCGCCTTATAGTTGTGGTCTTCGTACCAGTTGAGGGACTTGATTTTGAGGCCGCCGCCCTCGGGGTGCCCACAGACGATGCGGGAGACGGCCTGGTACACGAGCATGGGGGAGCCGCTGGCGTTGTGCATCAGGTACAGGACCTCGTGGCGCAGGTCGTGCCAGCTCCGCATGCCGGCGAGCTAAGGGCGGGGGTCGGCGTGTGGGGAGGGGTTCAGGGGCACAGGTGATAGCTGTTAATAGAGGTTCTTGGTAGGTTTATTCACACTGGATCAGCTAAACGGCGCTAAATGCTTCACAACTGGTACAGGGGGTCTAGGAAAGTCTTTTGGCATGTTTTTTAATCTTTGAAACGGCATTAAAAAGCCATCGATTAAACCCTCAAAAGGCTTATTCTAATCTGTCTGCTACACTTTTAATATTTGATCTTGCGACACACACACATAGCTGAGATGCTTAAATAATTTGTTCGAAACCATTTGCCTTGGCCAGCTGTAAGATTAATTAGCTTGAACGCCTTTTCCCGCACGCATAGCTTTGTTCGGGGCGATTATCGTCCAGCACAGGAGACAGACACGGTTTCCCATACCAGTGGGGGACATGATCCTTTCAGGGCTTTCAGACAGCGTTAAGTCATTTTGCATACAGTGGTTGTTGGCTGTAAGGGGAGTGGGCACATTTGATGCAGTATTGTTTCATTTCAATAGCCATGTAAGTCCTGAAACCATGGTAACTAAATATTTTACTGTAATCCCACATTCTGTACGTTTCTAACCTTTGTCCTACTGTTCTTTATTAAAACTACAGTATAATATCCAGTAATAGGGGACCAAAGTGATGAGTGCTGAATATTTAGCAGTCCAGAAACGATTAAGGCTGAGAAATTTGTCTGATAATTACAACCCCTCCTGCGGCACAATGAGAATTAAAAAAGAAAAATTAAAGACAGAAAGCACATTCAGAAGCACTGCATATTGGTGGCCAGATTCTAGTTTACCCCCCCCCCCCCCCCCCCCGCGACGTTTGGCTAGCAAAGACCAAAACCTGGCACAAACAGAGGCACCAAACACAGGCCAGGAACACAAATTTTAAGAAGCAAAGTCACCGCCAGTCCATTAAAGACAAAACGGAAACTAAAATGCAGCTCATGTACAGCGAAAGGCGTCCCAGAATCACTCACCGAGGAATCCAAACTCAAAGCCCTCTCTCTTGGGTTTTACCCAGTGGAACGCTGGGAAAACATGTCTCTTTTCACTCAAAGTTCAATTTTCATAGGTAGGATGACTAACGCCATTTCAGGGTAGTCTTTTTCGGTCCTTATCCAGCCACATCAGCGGTAATATGCTGCCAACCTTGGCTGATGTTGCAGAAATAACACAGTTGAGCAGGATAGGAAGATCTTCTCTGAGACACTTCCAGTGATGCTCCACATACTACAGACCAATGGCTCATTTATCTATACATCTGATCACCTTCAGAGTGAGTGGCCCCAGGACAAAGGCAGGATTGCCCACATTAAAGGCTGAGCCATCCAAGCAAGATGCAGTACTCTGTGGTGCCACTAAAGCAGTGCTTCCCCAGCCCAGTCCTCGGGGACACACATGGCCCACGTTTTTGCTCCCTCTGAGGTCCATGCCAGTTTTTGCTCCTTCCCAGCGGACTGGGTTTGCTCAACCCTACATTACTGGTGAGTCGTCAAATTCCATTGTGCTACTTGTACTGTTATGCCATACAAAGGGTGTCTATCTATACCAAGAATGCAAAGAACATATCTGTGTCCTTGGAAAGAGCGTTTTTGCTAACTTGCCTCCAAAGCACAAACTTGGGACACGATGAATTCATGGGATTGATCTCATTGGTGAGGATACAACCGATGCATCCTTAATAATTGGATCGGGGGGAACGGCACCTGGGGAATTTTCCACTAGTACTGCTGTTCTTGAGTATTGGAACAATAGAAGATGATGTCAAACGGGTACAAGAAAACAGAAGTATGGTCAGATACACATATTGACAAACATCCATAGACCCTTATCCTCACCCAAAGAATAATACAGTTTACTGGCTTTATAACGCTCTAGCCTTCCCTGGTGTCTCACTTTATTCTCCACCTGCTTCTCCTTCTGCTCTGCTTCCCCTCAAAGCCAAGTTTCCAACGGATGCGCAACTAAGTCCTCCTGAGCGAGTCCCAGTCTGAGCGAGTCCCAGTCTGAGCGAGCCCCAGTCTGAGCGAGCCCCAGTCTGAGCGAGTCCCAGTCTGAGCGAGTCCCAGTCTGAGCCACCGTTTCCCACATCCGGAGCTCTGCACTCCCAGCTCCTCCAGCCACGGTGAAAACTCCCATGGAGCCCGTAGAAGGTGTGAGTTGCGTGACGGGCAACATGTAAGTAAGTTCTCCCCCAATATCAACAGGAGATAATAAAAAGTGACTAAGT
Organism: Paramormyrops kingsleyae; assembly: GCF_048594095.1. Lineage (NCBI taxonomy): Eukaryota > Metazoa > Chordata > Actinopteri > Osteoglossiformes > Mormyridae > Paramormyrops > Paramormyrops kingsleyae. The sequence continues at coordinate 32,548,311 of NC_132821.1, read as the reverse complement.
ATGGATGATTATTGTAAAACAAGCAGGATACGAGAGATAGACCAAAGTGACCTTTGGAACAGCCATATTGTCGTACAAGCATTTTACCTACGACCTAAGAGAAGCTGACATTCTGCGCAAGAAGCCTCCTGTGACTGATCTCCACAGCAGACCTACCTGAACCACCAGCGACCCCAAGCTCTTCAGAAAGCTTTCTGTTGCCTCTGACAGCTCCTGGATGACCTGAGTGTCTGACTTCACATCCCCCTGTAGACAAAATCGCTTGATTAAGTGGAAGTTAATGGTGTTTAGATTAAAGCATGATTATGAGAAACAAGCAAGAGATTAGAAAATGGATGGATTTATGCAAGATTACATATACTCTTTTTTTATTTTGGCATGAGAGATCTAACTTAATCGGCATTGAGCCACTATTCTTGAAGACCATTCAATTAACTTTCCATAAGAATAGGGTGCTGATTGTCTTGGTCTTAAGTCCCTGTGTCTTTGATCAGATGATGCCTGGTTTGAACCCCAGCCTTAGTAGAACAGTCACATGACTGTAGGCCCTTGAGTTAGACCCTTGACCCCCAGCTCCAGAGGAGCCCCACATTGGCTGACCCTAAGCTTTCTCTCATCTCTGTCTCATGGAAAGTAAGATGGATTAAGCAAAGACAAGCATTCCAATGTACCTGAATTCATGCTTGTGTAAAGCGACTGAATACTGAATGTCGCTATAAATGATTCGTTGGTTTTTTTCTGGAATTGCTTATCCAGTGTAAGGTCACAGTGAGCCTGGAGCTTATCACAGGACACACAAGTCATGAGGTCCATTGCATCCTCAATGGGTGGGTTAAATCAATAAAAGTTAAAGTGTCGTCGTATCATATTTGCAGGCTCCATCCCATTGACTTTTAACCACCTCTTGCTATCTTGCCGGTACACAAGAAAACACAAGCGACCAATAAAAAGGACCGTCTGAAAGAGACAGTGCTGCTGGTCATATGGTTCCATGACTTAATTTTCTGGACAATGGACTGTCGTGCTGGGTAAACAGTCAAGATCCAGCTGAGGTTGGTCAAAGCCAGGATGACCCAAACCTCTTCAAAGGGACATGTTATACTTTGAGGACACATGTTATGTTTTTTACTTTAAATAAGTCTTTTGAATCCGTATTAATCTGCAGAGAGCAATTAAAAGAAACATGAGTGTAGTTAAAGTAAAACAATGGTGGTTAATCTAATGAGGTGATTTATTTCAGAGCTGGGGTTGATGTCTCTAGTATTAGAAGGCGATATGGGATGAAGTATTATATTATGTGGCCTCTGGGACTGGAGATGCTGAAACTTGATTTGCAGCATAGCATGTGCTCACCTGTATGGGCTTCAGAAAGTCAAGGCTGGATAGGAAGTGGGTCTCCGGCTCGCTGGGCCACTGATCCCAGGACTTGCAGACGAGGCCTCGGGCCAGCAGAAGCACGTTGCTGTCCGACGCGTTCACAAACCCTTCCAGGGAGCTCCCATTGCACAGATCCCTCAGGTCCATCCCAGACCCTCTCATCAGCACCTGGGCATGAACATCACAGGACAGAGGAGCATGAGCCTGGAAAAAGCTCCACACACTGATTTTGTGTATAATATTCAAGTCAAATGAACTAAAATAAAGGAGAAAAACATTTTATTGAATTTATCAACCCCTTGTGCAGCTGAACATGAAGCATAAGAACCACACATATTATAACCGCAAATATAATAACCATGCATGTTTGAAACGGAAAAAATGAAATTAATGCATATTCAGTGTTATTTTATTTGCATGCAATTTCATCTTCCCCCATTACCCTTTCCAGATTGATGTCTGCCTCCACGATCTCCTCGACGGCGTGTGGTGGGAATGACATGTTGTTCTCCAGGAACGCCGACAACGGCTGATTGTCACGGAGAAAGTCCTTTAGTTTGACACCTGCGCACAATGACCATGTCGCATATTTAGGATGCGTCCACTTCACACGTATACTCTGTTTATCTTCTGTTAGCGTATCCGGCAATGTAATTCAAGTGTGCTTAAATACAGATGTCTGATAATATCTGAGTATATAATGCTCAAAATGCAGCATTTATCCAAAGAACTCTAGAGAAATCTGACATATTGCTTTCAGTATATAATTAAAGCTAGGCCTGACATCCAGGCATATAAACAGATATACAAACAATTAAATAATTCAACAAACAAACAGGCAAATAAATAAACAAACATAAAACAAAAGTTTTCAACTTTCCTTAAGCCAGAGACCACCAAATTAAAATTGGAACCACTTACTATTTACAAATGAGTAACACACATAAGTACCTAAGTACTGAGGGGGGCCCTCAATATTTATTGGACCCCCGGTTGAAGAGCCCCTGCTATACAACATCAACAAAAAGGGTCTTGCCTATGGTACTGGCTTGTACACCAACATGATTGGACGACGGCCGCGATGGGCCCACCCTAAATGAGCACATCGGCCTTCTGATTGGCCGTCTCTGCACAAGTCGTGCGGCTGCCCTACCTAGAGCGTGGCTCTGCACGGTCCTCAAGGCCTGAGCCAGGGCCCTCAGACCCTCCATGCTCCTGTCGCTCTGGCTGTACAGCAGGATCCTTTTCAAGTCGATGAACAGGCGTGAAATGCTGCAGTGCGAGAGAAAGACTTTGTGAGAGACAATATGGTGCCTGAAGGCGGCCAAAATGCTTCTCCACTTAAGCTACTTACAATCATTTCTTGGCCATTTTTCTGCATGTGATCTACTGAGCTAAGGCCAGAAAAATGCACGGAATGCAATGCTTCGACGTGTATGCTTTACATATTGCTACTATATAATCAAGTATTGCGTACAAAATACACCTCTTCAACAATAACAATTCCGATATTAAACGTTTCCACCAGCAAATCCCAAACCCGAACATCAAATGCATGTTTAATAATAACAGATCATTATACTGACTGGCAAAGCATGTCCACAATCTTACATAGAATTGTTGAAGTTGCCCACAACTCCAGGTGACTCTCCAGGGGTGGGGTAGCGGAAGCAGGGGTTGTTCGCATTGCAGAAGATCCCCTGGATCCAGGGCAGGGTGCCCGCAGATGGCATGGCTTTGTTTGGAAAGTGGCCTGGCAGAAACAGACCCTTTCTCAGCCTCGTGTGGCACCAGTAACATAACATGTCGAAAGTACCTCGACCAGTAAAGCACTGTGCTAAGAAGGCAAAGGTTGTGAGTTCGAATCCCAGGAAGCGAACATGGCGACCCTTTCCTCTACTGCATGCTAAAGGAGTCCGGTAAACCGAAACTCTCCGAGACAATCGCTTCGACACAAGTGCTACACTATCAGTGAACGTTATGTGCATAACACACAAGAGATCAGACACCGAGGTCTGTTTGCACACTTAAGCTACAGGCCCGTGGCCAGAAGTAAATTTCATGATGGTCTGGCAACCCTTGGTAAATACCAGTTCTCTTCCAGTACATTTTGCTGGCCAGGGTTTCATGCATTTCACTGACCGGGGAGTTGAAGCTAATTTTGGGAATCAAACCCATTATTTTACTGTGGCTACAGTACGTGCTAAAGCTACCCCAATGGCTGTAGCCCTTTGCTAATGCTGACTGTACATGACATTTCTGAATGAGTATATTTTGCACTCATCTGAATGTTTATCGAACTCCATTTTCATTTTGGCCTTATAAATGCCATTAAAATTCCACATGGTATATCGTATCGTATGACTGAAATTTGTCTGTGTCTTTTGTGACAGATGAGCAGTTTAATGAGCAATAGCGGCAGGACTAAGTAGGACCTTGCTCAGAAAAGACATTTTTTCAAGTATTGGTTTATTTAACAATTCATGCTTTTCATAACACTGTTGCTCTTATTTGAGCAGCTATTCCTTACTGGACCATAGAGCCAAGCTGATCTGCCATCTTCCCGGAAAGTGAGCCAGTTTAGTTTTCAGTGGAAGGCAAACATTTCCAGCTTGTTGTTTCAAGGTACATGACCTTGGGATCACAGGCTGACAGAAATATATGCCTCTTTAAACTGATGTTTCACAAGTCTTCAGGGAGATATACACGCTTCCCCGACCAATTCAGCTCCTACCTCGCCATGTAATGATCAATTAGTGATGTTTTGACAGTTCAACATATTCCTATTCAAATCTCATTTTGAAGATTCCTAAGATATTATGTTATGTATCACGTTATTATGATATGATGCTATGTAATTTTACTCGCACATATTTCATACAAAATTAAGCACATGACATATCAATGTCAAAAATATATTCCTGTGGTCACTGTATACATTAATTTATTACCTAGCATTTCCAAGATATGCAAATCATATTAGCACACTGTGTTATAATGCATACTTCTGACTGTGTACAAAAAAACATGTGGAATGATTTAGGTACTAAGAATCACAAGGTAGCTGGATGTGGAAACAATGGAACATTCTGAAGTCAACACTGGCTTGCAGGGTGTCCATTTCTGACGATGATTCAACTATAAAAAGAGTCAGAAGACACCTCCATAGATTCACCCCCCCCCCCACCCCCCCAGAGACAGACACTTACATTCATGTTGCTCATACGGGGGGTAGCTGAGCCTCACAGATATCAAGACGGAGAAAATGAAGAGCGGCCAGACGATCTCGATCAGGAGCTGAAGCTGCAAAATCAGCGTCGTCAGATCAGACCAAAGGAGAACCTGCCTGATTCTCAAAACCCCCGATATAGTATCAGGACCTCTATACGGTTCGGTCCAATATCACAGTGGGCTTCAGAACTAAACCTAAAACAGTACCTTAAGGAGGATAATTCCCCTCAACAATACTAGCAAACATACTTTCATCAAAACAACAAAATAAAAGTGTTACCTATGGCTATTGCTCTGAAGATGACAGACAAACAGATTGCATTTCGCCCAGTTAAAAGTCTTTGTAATGTAACAGGCTACTTCCCATTTAACGTCATCAGCTCTTCCATCTTCCAAATATTAATGTGGAAAATATATTAATAAACTACATAGTTACTCTCCATCCATCCATCACCCAGCTGCCGATCCAGTACAGGATCGTGGGGTATATACACTGCCAGAAAAAAGGGTACAGCCTGTTTTGTCCCCCAAGGTACAAACAACATTCATGTCCCCCCATTTTGGTACCTTAAATTAGACTAAAATGTACATTTACTACGGTACAATTGACAGACTCTCCAGGTTACTGCCCCAGTGACAAGTAATCGTACGCGCAAAGGTACATATTGGTATATTTTTTTCCTGATGGTGTATTATATACAAATAGCGATAGCCTCAAATCCAAACACTTAAAGCAATTTTAACACTTAAATCTATTATCTATACAGATAAGTTGTCAATGTTTGGAAGAATGTCTTACAATGGCTCCTTTTTGACCAGAATTTCAGATTGCACTTGTATATTTTTGCTGATCATTTTGTTGTACTTTTTCCACTCTTTTATTTTTTTCCGAGAGGCAGGAGAACATGCCAGAGAAATAATGGCATCTTTCATTCTTTAGCCACGTTCCTGGTCTGCTCTCCTTCAGCCCGAAACCAAAACTGAAAAATGAGACTCACCGTCTGCCGCCTTCTGCAGGTGAAGTTCTTCCACAGCAGCAGGCCCAGCTGGGTAGAGACGGGCATCTTGCCTCTAAAACTTTCCCCAGTGGGCTCTCCGCTGAAACAGCAGGTTATTTATGACAAAGGAACAAGGGTCAGTATCCCCAAACACGGCATGCTGGTCTAAGATTTCATTCAAAGTACGCCTGTGCTATCTCTGAACCACACAACGGCCACTGATAGTGTGGTTTTTAAGCAATGTGTCCTGTCTAACCAAGGACACACATTTGCACAATGACACACAGCTTTCAAATCCGTAAACATTTAACAGACCACCTACGCTTTTAAATCAGTCAGTCTTTATCAGATCTTTGATTTAAAACAGACAGCATATCATTTTAATACTAAACCTCTGTATGTAATTAAATTTAAAAGCAAAATATTAACTAAAACAGTCTTTATTTACAGTAAACATAAGAACAGTCGCTATTTATAAGCCAGACAAAATGATATGTGAAGTTAATCCTTTGTCGTTAATCTTTTAGCGCTGGACATTTTGTGATGTTCCTACTTCCCTTTTAAAATATCTGACAGACTATAAGGAATTATGTTCTTTTCATTATGTTTTGTGTGTTCACCTCGAAGTACAAAACCTTACAACCACTCTTCGGATTTGTCCTAAGAAAAAAATATTGTTTAAACATTAAAGTGTGCAATCACCATAAGCATCATTGCCTCATCTGGAATACGTTATAAATGATGGTTTGTGTTTTTACCAAATATGCTAGCCTTTCTTTTGGTGTGAATAGTACATCCATACATCCATCCATCCAACTTCCAAATTCTTAGTCCGTGAAAAAATATTTGCGCCATGTCCTATTTTAGCAAAACTTCAACTAAATATTTGATTATCGTGAACAAATAACATTGATACCGTGTGTTATTTATTCATTAAAGAGAAAGTTACGCAACACCAAGTCATGGTTGTTGTATTTACTGATCAGTCTCTCACATCAAGTCTTCCATGCAGAGCTGCTTCAACTCAATAAGCAGTCATGGGTGCAAAAGCATAAACTGCTTTAAGTCAATGCAGTTTAATCCTGGACTTTGACCAGTGAAAACCTGGTGTCAGGCTCTACAACCCAGAAGCACTTCAGCCTCAACTAATGGACAATCCATCCATCCATCCATCCATCCGTCCTGGAGCCTTGCCCATGGATTGTGGGTCACCAAGCAGAACATCAATCCAGATTGCCTGATATTCTCCTGTCAGATTCTCTGTAATGGGGCAGATTTTGTGGATCCTCCAACAATAGCATGTCATCCGGATCCCGACTGGGAGAGCAGCCTTGATCCATGATACTACCGCTACTGTGCTTGGCCAATAGTGTCACGTTCATAATGTGAAATGCAGAGATTGGTTATCACTGGACATAACATGCATTGTGCCAGACAAACATTCATCTTTTGACATTTGTGTTCCATAAAAAAAAGTAATTCCAGAATGAAGATCAAATTCAAAATGAGTATTCATGTTCAATGAACAGAGGTTTGTGCCGTCGTACTCTGAGATATAACCCATGAATGTTCCTGTCTCGTGTCTTCCTGATGGAAAAGTCACATCACTGCCCATCGCGGGGCCGCTGGATGTCCCTGCTTGTTGTTCCTCCATGATTTCGCAACATGGTCCCTCCCAAGAATATTCATGACGCTCCCAAACATTTTCCAAACACTGTGAATCTGACTGTGGTCCAGTAAAGGCCCAGAACCTAAGAGACTTTGTAATCCTCTCCATGCTGATAAACATAAACAACCCCCCCCCCCCCCACCAAGGTCTTCAAGAATTTCATTTGATTGTTGCAAAATGAATGTTCACAGCTTGATTGCTGCAAATAGGGTCTAACCTTAATAGTTCCTTTATTTGTATTGTGTTAGTGTAGTAAGCCACGAATCTCCACAAGATAACAAGGACACTTTGCATATCAAAGAAAATAAAGCTTAGTGTCATTTTATCACTGTGTATGTTCAACTACAATACACAGCACAATGTGATAAAGTATAGCTTGGAAAATCAACTGGGCAAAAACTTTTCATGACGCCGCAGATTATTTTCCTTAACGTGTACACGGTGTGAGTGACAGTGCATCTTAATTGCGCTGCCAGAGATTAATCCTTTCAGAAGAGCCACTGTCGGTTTTACAGCATCAGTTTCCGATGCCTGGCAACGCAATTAATCATTCGTTTACTAAACCGAAACATATGCAAATGTGATCAAATAAGCGCGAATATAAAAATATAGTTAATAACAAAATGCAATAACAATGTGGTGCTGAAATATCATTTGGCCAAGGTGTGATATTATGGTAAAAATCAGGTGTCGCAATCAACACACAGTTCTGTTGATTTCAACAGGCTACTTGCTTATTCGAGGCGCAACCTCACACAATGTCTCCCTCTCTAGAACTATCTTGTTCTCCACTTATCCCTATGACTGCCCACTAATTTACATATTAATATACAATACGGAATCCTGTAGGGATCAACCTTACAAATATCCTTACACCATGGGTACAAAGCAGTAACAGTTGCCCCAACGTGAAACAGTTAACTTTTTGTCGAAAGTGGGGGGAGCAGTGCTGTCGGACATTCAAGGCAGTTTCTCCATATAATGAAGTACAGATGCTTGGCAGATGGATCCTCCAGTGGTCGCTCAGAAACTGTCTTGGCTATAGTTTACAAAGCACACTTACAAAAACATGTATTTACACCCGTTTATCATTTTATTTGGAATCATATTTGATGTTTAAAAATAGAAGCAAGACGACGGTGAGGTGGAACAACTTATTCCAATTACTGCAATTAACCTAAATATATTAAAACATTAACGCAAGTGCTCAGATAAGACCAAGGACATTTTGTCGCGTGCATATTAATGTTTTGCAGTCATTATACTGAGTCAGTGAACTCAGAACTCAAACACAGCAAAACAAAAAGTACATACCTTTACAAGAGTACGAAGAGTGATTTGACCAGTGCATGAATAATCATCCTTTTGGGTAGAAAGTTAAATTAAAGCATTTCTTGGCTTTGTTTTCTCCGGCATTGTCCACACCGCACCACTGCACTGTAAGAGCGCTTTTCCTCTCTTCGGATCTTTTATACGACCTCCCAAACTGGCGCTTTAAGACTCCGGGTTACTCCCGGTCAAAACCATCCTGCGCCGTTAATGCGGTCCGGTCCCTCCGAGGGGCGCGCGCGCAGGGCCACGCGGCCCATTAAAGGGAGACGCTTCTTCTTAAAACGCAACCATTACTCCAAATATTCACCTTTTCAAAACGCAAATATCTGAGCGTTTTCTTGTAAGTTATTTTTGCACGTTTTCCTTGTATAGATGTGTACGAAACGGAATAATGACACCGTCGCGGAATTCCTTAATATATGTAGGCTACATTGTAGTTAATCACATAAATTTTAAATAAACATTTTAGCTTTTCCTTCTGCATATATGTAGTATGTCTCCTCTTCTGAAGGACTAATTGTCACACCATAAATGTGGTTATGCAGCGGCACAATGACAGGTTAATGTTCCCCTTGGGTCACCATGCCACATTCATACAGCTACTGACAAAAGGCAGGATTTGCAACGACTTTAAAAAGTGTAATAACTCAGGACGGGGGGGGGGGGACAAGTCTATATAGTGCCTGAGTGTGTAATCAATGGCAAACTGTACAATCTTAGAGATGTTTACATGTGCCTCGGGTGTGCAGTTCAGGCAAGTTGTTAAAAAACAAGAGCAGACATTTAGCAGCATTACTTGGGACTGCAAACACCTTGGATCTTCAGGGCAAAGAAACCAAGGGATGGATTCTGCTGTAAATGATGGCTGATGGATTTGCCATTTGCAGAAGTACAGGTACGCTGGAGAGATTCTCTGCTCATATCCCATCATGCTCTCCATTGAGACTCACACGCTTACAGGTGAGAGTGAAGCTTGGGGTCCAAGCCCCCCTCCCCGTCCCCCCCCAGCACTTCATGGACATAAGGACTTCGCTCAAAGGCCCGACAGACTAGGGTTGCCACCCATCCAGGATATTCCAGGACCACCCCAGATTTTGGTCATCTGTCCTGGGAAAAACGACTTTCGTTCTGGGACACGGAACATCCCTATCAATTTCCTCATCGAACAGTCCTAACCAAACCTTTAGAATGGTGTCACTATGTGCAATATTTGTGGCCAATGACTGTGTGTCCAGGAACTTACAGGACTGAGGTGGCAAGCCTACAACAGACATATGACTATTGCACAGAGAATGGGACTCAAACCTGCAACCTTCTGGTCACAGACACAGAAGGCTAACCGGCTAAACCACACTCTGCCTGAGAACCTCCACACACATAAGCCTGGAAGTAGGAGGGCAGTATGTATATAAGACTGTCGTGCTGGGAGTTACCCATCAGGCAGTGCGGTGCTGGGGATTACCCATCAGGCAGTGCGGTGCTGGGGGTTACAGTGGTGTAAAGCACACTGCCACTGGACTCTGGAGCAGTGGAAACATGTTCTGTGGAACAGACAAATCACCTTTCTCTGTTTGACGGTCTGGTCGATGAGTCTGGGTTTGGCAGATGCCAGGAGAACCTTATCTGCCTGACTGCATTGTGCCAACTGTAACGTTTGGTGGAGGAGGGATAATGGTATGGGGTTGTTTTTCAGGGGTTGGGCTGGGCCCCTTAGTTCCAGTGAAGGGAACTTGCTTCAGCACACCAAGACATTTTGGACAATTCCATGATTCCAGCTTTGTGGGGACAGTTTGGAGAAGGCCCTTTTGTGTTACAGTATGACTGTACCCCAGTGCACAAAGCGAGGTCCATAACGACATGGTTGGGTAGGTTTGGTGTTGAAGAACCTGACTGGCACACAGACCCCTGACCTCATCAAACACCACTGGGATGAACTAGAATGGAAATTGTGAGCCAGGCTTTCATGTCCAACATCATTGCCTGACCACACAAATGCTCTTCTGGATGAATGGGCAAAAAAAAAATCCACAGACACACTCCAGAGACTTGTGGAAAGCCTCCCCAGAAGAGTGGCAACTGTTATAGCTGCAAAAAGGGGGGAGGGGTCAAATTCATATTGATGCCTAAGGATTTAAAGTGGGATGTTATATAAGTTCCTGTAGGTGAAAATGGGCTGGGGTCCCAAAACTCCATATACTGTAGCTACAACTGAATACATACAGTAAATAGAGACAAGAGGTTCTGGTACTGCTTGGTTAAGCATTAGAACTGTGAAAATGTGTGATCTTTGTGGTTTTCAACACTGCCTAATTACTGCTGTCAGGTGTGATTCCAGCATCTTGGAAACAGTAAACTGCCTCAATAAATCTAACGGGGAGAGAGAAAACATGGTCGAAACTCACGTGGCGCCATAAGCAAGCATTACGCCCCACCCTCCTTGTTCAGCCCCCAGTTTCACCTGTACTGTGCTGGTGGGTAGCGACAGTAAAAGTTGTCGGGGGGTGGGGGGTGCTGGCGCCCCTCAGAAGATGCCACCCTAGGCAATAGCCCATCTCGCCCTTTCCAGAATCCGCCACGCACGGTCCACCTTTATTTACTCCAGATGTCTGATCGCTAAATCAATCATAGGCTATTTACTTGTGCGAACGTCGTACACGTTCGATTTCTCCCGTTCTGAGTAAAAAATGCAGTACTGGTCTGTTATGGGATCTAAAATGCTAATACATTAATTCATGGTTTATTTGTTAATTTCCGTAACCTTCTCGAATTCAGTAGCCTAAGCTAATTGGTAGGATTTGCCCGATAATATCTTTACAGTGGTGTATCACATTAAAATGAACTGTATATGGACACAGTGGGATTTTTAAATCATAGTCGTATCTATAAGGAGTTTATTCAGGACGAGGAAAACTACGAAGTTGTTTAGTATTGCTATACGTAAATCATTCTTGAAAGGATAAAACATATTTTTGCTTATTTCATGCGAATGTTGAAAATATTGCTAAATAGTAAATAGGCATAAGATCAAATTAATCTCTTAACAAGCAACTGTTGGATGTAAAACATTTATTTCAAAGAGTGAAAACACTTATAATTGTATCCAATTCCAAGTTTCAAGGTACTGGGAAAACTGCAAGCCAAGTTAAAAAAAATAAACAGCGGAATTCCAATCGTAATGGTTGTAAAACGTGTCCGCAACCATCGCAGACTGAGCGCCCCTCCCGCGAGCGATAGTGACGCAGCTGCCTGTAAGTGTCAGAAAGTGGGTGAAAGGCGACATGACGTCTAACGGGGGCTCCGGCCGAAAGGCTGCAGCATCTCATGCCAGGGAAGGATTCCACTGCACATCCTCCTAAGGCTGTCATCAAAATATTTAGTGGAAAACGGATACCAAATAGAATTATAGTATGGGAACTGACACATATATTGTTAAAATCAAATCACATTGCTGAACTGAACTGAAAATTTTTATTAGAAAGAATATGTGCCAATATAGATAGCCTACCTTTGTTGAATTTAAAAATGTTTGCCGGTGTTCTGTCGAGTTGAGCTACTTTGTCGAGTTAGGCTACCGTAGTGCTAATCGATAACCCTAACCCTAACTCTTACCCTAACCCTAACCACCCAAAAACCCCTAAAACCCTTACCTTAACCCTAACCCTAACCCCTAAAACCTAACCCTAATTCCAAGACGGTGGAACTGCACATGCGCCGAAAGGCTCGATAGCACGTTTCGATAGGTAGCTCAACTCGTCAGAACACCGGCTCTCTTCTTACATTGCAGAGTCCGGAGACACACGGTTCGGGGGAAAAAGTGACTCTAAATATCCTTTAAAGCGTACCGTGTGTAATGAAACTGACGTTTTTATAATAAGCTTTAAAAATGGTCATTCTTTGAAAGCCATCTTGACACGCGCGCACTTACTGGTTACAGTCCACCTCAGCTGCTGGCCCGGTTCGCCACGGACTCGATACTTTCATCGCTGTTTCTCTCACGTGGAATATTTTATTACAATACATTTCTATGAAGGAAATCAGTGTTTGCCTTACATGGGATTTTAGATGTAAATATTTATCCTAAAATTACTGTATGGAGCTCAGCATCATGGCGCAATCATCTTCTGGCCATGAAGCTCCTGCTGAAACACTGATCTTCTTATGACTGTGAGTTGAACGGTTAGCAACAAAAATCTGGACATATCACTACATATCTCAATACAATTGGTTGCTTATTAAACAGTATTCATACTTATAAAATTCTATTATAGCTATAACTGGGGCAATTCAGCTGAAGTTCCTGCTGTTGTTTTGGGACAATGACCAATCCTGGACTTACAGTGGACCTCCCTGTCCTGGAACAATAAGCCGCTCATGTCCCTCAGGATAGCTGTTGGTTCTAGAACAATGTGTTTCTCTTGACAGTCATTTGCGCTCCACATCCTGGAACAATGCCTTAGTCACATCTGTCAGTCGACTTCCTGGTTTTTTAACAATAACCTATTAGGACCCATCAGTGGGGCTCCTTGTCCTGGGACAATGATTTCTGAAGCTTCTGATTTGTATTTGTCATTGTCATTGCAGCAGTCCAGCATTTCTGAAGCATTTTTCTCTTCCTCTCCGTCACTTGCGCTTCTTTAGCTTTATTTAGGAGGATTAGCACTCGAAAATGACCCATTTCTGCCACATGACGGAAGAATAAGAGACCGATATGAAAGGCAGAGATCATAGTACGGTTCGGAAAATACTTTATGAGTATTGCTTGAGTGATGTTAGCTACTTGTCCGGTATCTGTGGCAATCGACATTGAAGAAAATGAAGAAACATCCATCCATCCATCCATCTTCCAACTGCTTATGGTGGTCAGGAACCCGGAGCTTATGCCAGGCAGCAGAGGGCACAAGGCAGGAGAAAAACCCAGACAGGATGCCAGTCTATCACAGGTGATGGAAAAAACGTTATATTTTCAATTATTTAGGGCAAATCTCCGGCAGAAGGCTTGGTCTTTTCTCAAACCCAAAAGCACACGCCGCCCTCCTGTTCCAGGGCTACCCCCAAACGTCCCCTTCCAAAACTGCCATAGCCCGTCTACTATCAGGAATAATAAAACGCTTTAAATAGAGCAATATTTCCTCTCCAAATGCATCCCAACTCCCATCCTTGTGGTTAAAGTCTTCATTACAGAAAATAATGGCCGGTCCCTTGCAGTATAATTGCATTCAGTAGTCAGCCCAAGGAACAAAATAAGATAGGACTTCCTGCGAGGAACTATCCTGTCCAGGAGATAATGAGAAAACCCGGACAGACGTACAGTATGAGCCTTGGGTTAGCTGCAGCTAGATACAGCAGGTGTAGCTGCTTACTGTCAGACCAATAACGGCCTAAACCCAGAAAAGTATTATTTTTTAATGACCACGGATGGAACTGCTTGGTCTTCAGCACACAACTGTTAGTCCAGAACATTCTGTAACATTTCTTTTTTTTTTTTTGCATCAGCGTACAATGTCAAAGGCAACATTCAAATACATTCACAAATTTCCTTCACAAGATAGATATAATTGTACATTGTTAACAAATGCTATAAAAAGTTAACAAAAGCTAAATATGTATATTACTTATAAAGGTATTTTACCAATAGTGTAAATGGGCAGTTAAAGCTACTTTCTACACATTACAGTCAAGCTAAATATTTTCCTTGTTGCTTCAAGACCAGGAACTTTATCCACATATATAAAATTTCATCACAAATTTTATTTTAGATTGCTTCTAATCACTGCAACCAGAAGGTAATATTTCAGAAAATATGCATTTAATTTAGTTAATTCGATTTCAGCTCATATTAACCATATTATTCTAAGGCTAAAACCATGCTGACTGATCGATTGCTGGAATGGACCCATAATACAGGCCCAAAGTGTTAATAAAAACGAAAACATCGTCCGTGTGACTTTGACCCTCATATGCGAATGGGGTTCCTGGACCAAGCAGGGTACATGCATGGATAAACATTCATTCATCTGGGGGGGGGGGGGGGAGCTTATTCAATAAGAATAGGGCACAGGGCAGGGGTGCAGGTGGGGGTGCCAGTCAAACAGCGTCAACACGGGATACATGTACAGAGACATGCGACTGATCAAACAGCGTCAGCACGGGATACATGTACAGAGACATGCGAATGATCAAACAGCGTCAACACGGGATACATGTACAGAAACATGCGACTGATCAAACAGCGTCAGCACGGGATACATGTACAGAGACATGCGAATGATCAAACAGCGTCAACACGGGATACATGTACAGAAACATGCGACTGATCAAACAGCGTCAACACGGGATACATGTACAGAGACATGCGACTGATCAAACAGCGTCAACACGTTATACATGTACAGAGACATGCGACTGATCAAACGGCGTCAACACGGGATACATGTACAGAGACATGCGACTGATCAAACGGCGTCAACACGGGATACATGTACAGAGACATGCGACTGATCAAACGGCGTCAGCACGGGATACATGTACAGAGACATGCGACTGATCAAACGGCGTCAGCACGGGATACATGTACAGAGACATGCGACTGATCAAACGGCGTCAACACGGGATACATGTACAGAGACATGCGACTGATCAAACGGCGTCAACACGGGATACATGTACAGAGACATGCGACTGATCAAACGGCGTCAACACGGGATACATGTACAGAGACATGCGACTGATCAAACGGCGTCAACACGGGATACATGTACAGAGACATGCGACTGATCAAACGGCGTCAACACGGGATACATGTACAGAGACATGCGACTGATCCACTGTCTCAGCCAACAACCGTGGCCAACAAATGCATTTTATAAATAGTTTGTCCACATAGTAATAACTTATAGTCATTGGTTACAATCATTCTTTGTAAAATATGACATGGTGGAAATTCTGGTAATCGTGTTCTATCAACAGAATTCAATAAATAAGTGCAACACTTTAGTGTCTCTGAGCTGCGGTGCTGTGTGCCAAACTACACAAAATGTTGGGAAGAGATAAGAAATCTATGTGAAATGGCAGGGGGTGAGACACCATGCTGTCTTTTATTAGACTTTGGACCAAAAAAACCAGGTGCGCTTGTTAGTCCTGCAGAATAGAATCCGGACCCTTTATTAATCCCATGGGGAAATTCTCTCTGCCCCCAACTTGCTCTCCATACAGGCTGCTCTGAGGTCACGGGGAGGGGGGCAGCCACCGTGCAGCACTCGGGGAGCTGGGGGTTAAATTAGGGGCTTTGCTCAAGAGCCCACGGACATCAGACTGTTCTGTAAAGGCCAGGGTCACACCGGCAGCTTCTGCTCACAGACGCTCAGCCGGCTGAACCACACTGCCCCGTCACCTGTGATGTAACAGCTTACTCATTCTCTTCTGAAAATGTGGCAGTAGGCAATACCAGCAAAAAGTGTCGTACTCTTCTGTCAAATATGCATTTTGTCATATTACATTTCTTTTTAGGACACTCTGCTGTTGATCAGCATCAAAATATGGAAAAGACACAAAGAGGATCATTCTATAACATTTCAAATGTCTAGCAAAGAATGAATGAACCCAGAAATTGCTACATAATAACTGTACAATTGCAGGATTTATTGTCCAGCCTAATGAAATATAAAACAATGTAGGTAACTGCTTCTGCTGTGGTAAATCTTAGAGCAGAATACCTTATTTTCAAACTTTTTTAAGGCCAGCATCTAACAACAGTGATCTAACAGTGACAATAGCGGAAGTGACAGGGCTGGTTCCCACCTTGTTGTACTTGAGCAGAAAACAGCATAAGATCTTAAGTTTTACAGGAGAAAATGTGCCTCAGATAAATGCAACTATGTGGTAATGAGCAGATACCTACCAGATCGTCAGTCGTAGTCATGTGACCATCTGGAAACATTTCCTGATATTATCCAAGAGGTTCCACTTGGGACTAATTCGGAGATTCCTAGAATTAGACTTCGTGTGAGCCACCATCGCTGGCCCTGCCAGACAATAACACAATCCCAGCATACGCCAAGGTTCAGTGATGGATGGTGATTACTTCTGTGTTCATTACGCTATTCGTAACCTTGTTTATGTAACAAACCCCCTGAAAACACCTTTCTCACATACGTATTTCATTAGCATTTTCACATTCTGTCAGAGCTCACAAAGGGCTGTGAAATTGTTATTTCAACTTCTGCCTATTTCTTAACGTTAAGTGACCTAGTTTTGTGAAAATATTCGTGTTCGGTATTTATTAAACAACACACACCGACTTACGGTTTTGTCGTTAAAAGAACAAAAGTTTCCAACAGAGGGCGGTAATGAGGTTCCGATCTTTTCCAGTGTCATTAGTAGGTTTCAGACGTTTAACATTTACCATAGCGTGCCGTATGAGGTCTCTAGCGGAGACTATCACATTGTGAAGTCCAGCTCTATTG
The DNA here is from genome assembly GCF_048594095.1 of Paramormyrops kingsleyae. Taxonomy (NCBI): domain Eukaryota; kingdom Metazoa; phylum Chordata; class Actinopteri; order Osteoglossiformes; family Mormyridae; genus Paramormyrops; species Paramormyrops kingsleyae. Next base: position 32,531,242 of record NC_132821.1, on the reverse strand, counting down.
GTGTCGAGTACGTATGAATGCGTGTCTGGTTAATAACGCAATGCCAATCACTATGGTATATACATGTGCAAATATACTTAGACTAAATGAAGACACCAAATTAAAAACATTTTATTTTCAAAAAATAATATTCTAGTACAAATAACGTCATTAAGAATAAATCGCACAATAATGTAATTACATATATATTAAGAAACCTGCAGAATCATTTTACCACTCATAATTTTATTATATATTTTAAACATCTTCCGTTCCTCAGAGACCTAGTAAAGCAGTTCAACATGTTCATGTTCTTGGTTGATCGCATGTATCATCGTAATCGGTGCAACGCGAAGATTTCTTACTCAGAAGTTTTGTAAAGTTTGCTGTGGCATTTCGAACCACATGCCCCGCCCACACCTACAAACCTCCGTCATCTTGAGCGGAACGGAATGAGCTTCGTGCGCCATCTAGGGGACAGTGAGAGGCTTGCACGTAATTAATGGTTACTCCACTCTTACTGTATTATGTATAACTGTATTATGTAATATATGTATAACTGTATTATGTGTTATATATAAACAAGAACCTAATGATTATTCATATACCACCCTTATTTAATAATTTACCCGGAAATAATAGAAAATCTACATTCTTGTCAAAAACAGCTTAATTCAGCACGAACCAGTTATCGTCAGTGTACCTGTGGCAAAGTGTTTTGATATAGGAAAAAATGTACGTTTCGTTCTTAAATACTATGTCCACGATTTTAAAAAGTACATTCTAATCAAAATGTCCGTCAGAATTCGCCATTGACCCCTAGCACGAACAAATATGCAGTTCAGATATGCTTGTTATTACGAATGGTATAAACCTATAGATCTAGTGTAATCGGGGCGATTAGACCGAGAACTCATCCGAACTTAACTAGGCATATTAGATTAACTAAGGCCTAATTAAGTTACCAATATTTGGATGGGGACAGTAAAAGCCCAGAAAATGAAGACTATCCGCAGTAAAGCACAATTAGTGACTGAATCTACCTAATTAATCAAGTGGGAAAAAACGTGCATGTAATATAAGGAACATGGCTGAACCGAAGTGAAATTATCTTACTTCCTCGGCCCAAAGGCACCAGACTACGCTTGAATATATAATGTAAAATAAATTCGGCAGTGAATTAAAAAGTTAAAGTACGCATTTGCGCCGTTACAGCGCATAAACAGTTTAATAAGCGCCCAGCATCCCGACGCTTTACGCGCACAGCCCTGCGGGCGTCGCCGTTCTGGATGCGCGCGGTCCGCCGGTATCCCGGCAAACCGCTGATCGTTTAAAGTCTCACCAAGTTAGAAGCGTTTTTCCGGATACACCTGCGGAAACCGCGAAGAAGCAGCTCGGCACTGCGCTCTGTTACCGGATCGAGTCGCCGCTCCTGTCTTCGCTGACCCTGCTTTCGGCTTCGTGCATGTCCGGTCCGGTCGGTTCGGCTCGGCTCGCCTCAGCTCGGCTGGGAGTGGACTTTTTTTTTGTTTGGTTTTGCGAGCCGTCGACGTGATTTGTAGTACATGCAGGGCGATCGGGCGTTTTCAACTTCACTCAAGTTTGTTTTTTTTTCGTCTTATGTTTAAAGTTTTTGTTTTAGCAGATTGAAAGACCAACTGCGATGGGATGCTGTGGCAGCGCCGAGGTAAGAAATCGGGATCCCGAACCCACTACGAGAAACCTTGTATGCATTAATATACTTGATTTGGAAAATAAATATAGCGTTGCAATTCATATCATCCAGTGGACGTTGGATGACGGGCGCGATGCAGGTTTTGCAGAAGTTTAGTGTTGTTATTTCCGACTTGATGAAAGAATATGTAACGTCTACATGTGTTACATGTTAAAGGCAGTGACATAATGTAGTAATAATAATAATAGGCATGTGTATGTTAAACGTGCATATCAGTGTGTCGGCGAAGAGCTTGGTTTCGCAAAAATGATAATGACCTGGTTCCTATATGTTGTCGAGCGGCTTGCCGCAAAGCCTGAAGAATATTCCGTGACATGCTCCTAAATAATTTAGTGATTTCGAAAAAAAGATCCCAGAATACAGGCTGTTCACTTCAGTTGTTTTCTAGCAGATATCTTGCATTATATTGCTGATCGGTACCGTCAGCACGTCGCCCGTGCGTGGTCAGGTGGCTGTGTTTTTTATTGTTTTGGGAAGGCGTCGGACCTCTCGCATGTATGTATTTATGTCCACAGAGGCCAAAGCGAGAATGGAGACCTTTAGAGGAAAGATCCTGCACGGATATTCCCTGGCTCATTGTATTCCTGCTGTTCTGCTTCGGCATGGTGAGTCTCAGACGTGGTATCTGCTGTCGGACGCTACACTGGCCGGATCCTGCTGTAACAGCCCTGCGCCGGACCTGATACTTATTTAGTGCGTCCATCGTGCTTGGATTATAAATGATAACTATACATTAACATTTAAATCCTGTAGTAACTGATACGTTTTCCATGTGTATTATGCAAGGACATTTATATTCTACTTTCCAGTTCTTTCCACTTGTCTGCCGCTTTCCTGAATAGGAGCGTGTTTGCGTTCCTAACTCCAGTCTCATCCAGTACTCGTAGGGAGCCTCGTAGATGAGTATCGAGGTGCTGTTAACGTGGTAAAGCAAGAATAGGCCCGTGTTTTGTACAGTGAAAATCCTCCTCGTAATGTTTCCGAACATCAGTGACCCAGATTTGCGTGCAGAGTAAAAGGAGAATCTGCTGGGATTAAAATAAGCATTTCAAGCTGCTTGATCGCGCACCTATTAGCCGCGTCTGTTTTTTTTTTTTATATTTATTCCTTTGATTTTGCAAGTCACCTCTTTTAAAGGAGAATGTGTATTATTATGGGTTGCCCCTGCTCTACCTGAGTGACTGACTGGCAGCGTTCGACTCTCTCAGATGTTCATCTGCGGGTTTGCCATCGCCACGGGGGCGGCGTCCAGGCTGGTGTCGGGCTATGACAGCTTCGGGAACACGTGCGGCAAGAGTAACTCGCCCATAGCCGGCATCCCACTCAGCGGCAGGGATCAGACCAAAAACAAGTGAGTCCTCAGCACGTAGTTTTCTTTTCAGTGATCTGTTCTGTTCCTGGGTTGTCATAGCAGGTGGCACAGTTACCCCCCACCTACAGGGTTAGGGGTTCGAATGCTTGTTCTTGGGGTACGGACTTTTTTCTGGGTACTCCAGTCCAAACACGTTCGGTTACTCTTACTGTTGTGTCTAAATTGCTGATATTAATGTTCTCAATTATTGTTCTCATTATTTTTTAGAAATTGTACATATTTAGTTTAATATCGTAGTACAGGGGTAGGCAACCCTAATCCTGGAGTGCCAGAATCCAGCAGGTTTTCCATCCTACCTGGTCTCTGATGAACCACACCTGATCTCAGACAGATAGTATCTCATCAGGTAGGATGGAAAACCTGCTGGATACCGGCCCTCCAGGATCAGGGCTGCCTGCCCCCACCGTAGCACGATCCTTTCACGTATTTTAGAACTTTGTATTCTGTTAAGATGTTTCTTCACAGCATTAAGTTTTTTGCCAACTCTTTACTTAGGTACGTCTTCTTCCTCGATCCCTGCAACATCGACCTTGTGCACAGGAAGATCAAATCCATGGCCCTATGCGTGTCCAAGTGTCCCGACGTTCCACTCATTTCACCCGAAAGCCTGAAGAATTTTGCTGAGCAGAATGGTGAGGTGTTCACACTGGCCTAAAACTTACTGCAGCCAAAGTGTTCTGTAACCGAAATTAATTTGTTTCTGCTTTGAGTTAGCATAGTTGAAAGGTTCATTCCTTCGATTAAGTGAATGTTTAGGCTTTTAACAAGTACTGGTTAAACTTAGTGTCAGTGAATGTTTGTATAATTTTTGTAGGTTCCTTACTCTGCTCATACGACTTGTCGCCTGATCAATACACCACAAGTCCAGAAAAAGCCACAAAATGTCCCAAGCTTCCTGTACCTAAAAGGTGAGGCCAGTTTTGTTGTGTCCTCTTTAACCTAAGCTGTCTTTTGACTTTGCTCATGGGAGTTTTACTTGCATGTACCTACACTTAATGTTCTGAGGGCAGAAGGAAAAATGATTGGTTCAGGGATATAACCAATCAAATTGGGGAGGAGGTGGGTCCAAGCAACTAGAGAAGGCAGGACCATCCAATCAGATGTCTTGGTCCTGCCTCCTCTAGTCTCTTTTTGATTGGTTATCTCCATGAACCAATCATTTTTATTTCTGCCCTCAGAACATTTTTGTGTAAGTAGAACTCCCACGAGCTTTGACTTTATGATGTCATAATGATGTCGCGCGTCTCACCCGAACACAGCTCGTCCCTGCCCATCTTCCATCGCTGCGCTCCCAGTGACGTCGCCTGCTACTCCAAGTTCGCCGAGGCCCTCATCACCTTCGTCAGCGACGACAGCACACTGCACAGGCTCATCGCCGGAGTGATGACCAGCAAGGAAATCATCGTGGGCCTCTGCCTCCTGGCTTTAGGTAGCTTCCCGCACACTGTCAGCCCCACTGCTCCTCTGTGGTTAATTCCGTTTTTAAGCTGCATCTCCAAACACTGCAGTTCAGTGCTGGTCAACCCATCAGGCGACATACACAGTACCAGCCAAAAGTTTGGACACACCTGCCCACAGAGAGGTTTATTTGTACTACATTCTCTGCATTTTCAAATAATTATAAAGACATCAAAACTATAACATATATGCAATTATGCACTGACCAAAAAAGTATAAAACAATTATTTGTTTGTGGTGGAGGGGCGGCCAGCTCTGTGGGTTAGGACTCAGAATGTTGCTGGTTCAGATCCTTGGGTCCGCAGAGGGATTCCACTATTGGGCCCTTGAGCGTGGCCCTTAACCCCAGTTGCCCCAGGGACTGGCTGCCCCTACTGTCCCCTCTACACCAGTTCCATGAGGTGGCCTCCTGGGATGCTTTTCCAGCTGTCCTGAAGGAGCTCCCACACATATGCTGAGCCCTCATTGGCTGCTTTTCCGTCACTCCCACACATATTCTGAGCCCTCATTGGCTGCTTTTCCGTCACTCCCACACATATTCTGAGCCCTCATTGGCTGCTTTTCCGTCACTCCCACACATATTCTGAGCCCTCATTGGGTGCTTGCTTTTCCTTCACTCTCTGGTCAAACTCTTCCAAAACCTTTTCTCCTGAGTTTCTCCAGGTCATGTGATGCGACACTGTCACTCTCCTTTGTTGGCGGCTTGGTGTGTCCAAACTTTGGACTGGTGCCGTAGGCAGCCGCTTAGGGCACCATCGTGTGCGAGGGGCATCACCTTCGCCAGTCGGTTTCACTTTCTCTGAAGGTGCTTCTCTACACGATCCTCGCGTCTGGGGAGGGGGTGCCAGCGGTAAAGCTTGCCTAGGGCGCCCCCCATGGGCTTGGACCAGCGCTGCTGCAGTCGCACACAACTACTCAGTTCAGAGTGGAAGAAAATATATCTGTCTGGAGTAAGCCAAGGTGTGACTGAACAGCACATTTCAACACATGTTTGCCAAGATGACTGACCCAAAGGGATTGTAAAATGGTCACAGGAAAGAAAAGACGTCATAAGTCAGGCCTGCCCAGACATAACTGATCGATTTAGTGGCGCACTATCAAACTTAAGTGTGTGTATTAAATTATTGCAGTTGATGCGCAGTGAAGAGAAAGATGTAGACATCCAGGCTGCATTATGGCTGAGAGCTTTGCTAATGCTAATGTGCTTCTCCCCAGGGCATCCTTTGTGTTATCGGCGCTAGAGTGAGGGCTGATGGCCCGTAATGAAATGCCTCGTCTCTCTCCTGTCCTGCAGTGCTCTCGTTTATCCTGATGCTTGTTATCCGCTACATCTCCGCTGTGCTGGTCTGGATCCTCACCGGAGTTGTGATCCTCGGCTCGTTGGGTGAGCTAAGATAACCCTCATTACCCTCAATTAGACTGCCGAACATGTGTTTCCAGACATCGGGCAATTTTGCATTTACACCAGAATGGATTTCAAGAAGAGTGTTTCCCAATGCAGTCCTCAGGGACCCACAGACCCGCATTTTTGCTCCCTGCCAGATGGCCCGCATTTTTGGGAGCAGCAACATGGAGCGTCTGTGGGTCCCACAAAGACCGGGTTGGAAAACACTTTTCTAGAGTATTGCTCTGAATTGTAGAGTAGTATGTCACCATTCACCACCAAAAAATGAATGCTAGCTTAGTGCCCCATCATTTAATTTTTTTTCACACAAAAGCTGTAATTTGTGGTCTAATGAATATCAGCTGGAAATTTTATAATTCAAATTTCTAGAAAAGTATAATAGTTTTTTTTCTGCACATTTTTTTCCCTCATTTTGTTTGTATTGATAATTGCTCAAACCCGGGTCTGTATGCATTAAGCTTAGGTGATGTGGGACAGGATGAACCTCTTTCTTTGTCTCCAGGAGGAACCGGTGTTCTCTGGTGGCTCTATGCAGATCACCAGAACGCCTTGACTGAAACCCTGGGCCCAAATGAGCTACAGGTGGCCCAAGACAATGTCCGTGCCTTGCTAATATATGCCATCGTCGCTACTGTTTTCACAGTAAGTGCTTTAGTTCTGATTTTATTTTTGTTTTGCTGTGTAAAACGTTAATATCACAGAGCTGTCGCAGAGTTTTACAGGTACACGTTACCATCACGACGCGCATTGCTGGAAACTCGACCCTCCCTGGTTGATTATTTTTTTTATTTTAATTTTTTTTTTGGGGGGGGGGTCTTTGTGTACAGGGTGGCATTCACTGTCCGCAAAGTATCAGTTTGTACCTTTGAGGGTACCATTATTTGTCACTGATGCTGTACCCTTGAGGGTCTGCGAATTGTACCTTAGCTGTAGGTAAATGTTCCTTTTGAGGTGCAGAAATGGACACAGAGGAACATTTTTGTGGTATTGGAGGGACATCAGTGTTTGTATGAAACTGTAAGATGGTACCATTTACTCTGACTGTATGTGCAAGAAGATGCTTTATAAATGTTTTCATATGAAGTAAATTACTGGAAAAGCAGAAGATTGCTTGGAAAATCCTTCCTCTCGCAATTTTATGCTTTTTTTTTTTTTTTTTTTTGTTTTTGATAGTTTACCACAAATGTAAAGAGACTAAGTTGCCTTGTGATCTGTGTCTTTGATCTTGCATTTTCTGTCACGCTTAATGTGTTTATGACACGGCCGGTTACTGGGTGTTGCTGGGGAGTTTCGTGTGTGGTTGTTGATGGTGGCCGTCTCCCGTCCAGGTGATCCTGCTCCTCCTGGTGTTCATCATGAGGAAGCGTGTGGCTCTCACCATCGCTCTCTTCCATGTGGCTGGGAAGGTCTTCATACACCTGCCTCTGCTCGCCGTCCAGCCGCTTTGGACCTTCCTGGCCCTCATGTGCTTCTGGGTCTACTGGGTCATGGTTCTGCTCTTCCTTGGCACTGCGGGTGAGGAGATAACGAAACGGGGCCTCACGCTCGCGCTCGGATTGCCTAAGGGCCCCTAGCATGACATCGGCATGAGTGCTTGGGTGTTGCCGATTTTTGAACCAACCGTTAGGGAGGAGCCCTGATCTTTGCTGGGGCCTCAGGCTGATGTCTGCATAAATCCGCCTCTGCTTACACGCACTCTGGCTTCACATGTGTAAGACCCTGTATCTGCAACGTCGAAACTGGCACAATATGGTGGTGTGTTGCTCTGCAGTTTTCGAGATCTGTGCCCATGTCCGAAAGGTTGTGGGTTCAAATCCCACGGCTAGCAGAATAATCACATCACCGTTGGGGCCTTAAGCAAGGCCCTTCAGCTTCATGAACCAGTTGCTGTATTTTTGACCCCATTAGCTGGTGCTCTTTGTTAGATTTTGGGCATGCTTTGAGCCCTTTTATGAACAGAGAGCACCATCTAGTGGGGGTTAGTAATACAGCAAATGGTTCATGAAGCTTCATTTTGCCATCATTACTTAACCCCAGTTGCTACAGGAACTCTCGCTGACCCTGCTGTCTGATCCATACATGTCAATTTGGACAAAAGTGTCTGCTAAATAAATGCAAATGCGAAGTATCGACACAAAACCGCTGGTACTCTATAGGTGAGGGTACTTTAGTTCTGCATTATTGTGTGCTGAATTGTGTGTGTGTGTCTGTCCTCAGGTAACCCAGTCAAAAACAACCAGACGGGTTTTGTAGAGTTTCACATGTCCGGCCCCCTGCAGTACACAACCTGGTACCACATCGTGGGCCTGATCTGGATCAGTGAGTTCATCTTGGCCTGCCAGCAGATGACGGTGGCTGGGGCAGTGGTCACCTACTACTTCACAAGGTTGGCGTGCGTCATACTAAGCACTAGTGATGGCCGAATGAAGCTTGAGGAATTGCTTGCTGTATTTTCTGAAGCCACTAGATGGTGTCTTCTGTTCAGAAGAGGGCTCAAAGCATGCCCCAAAGTAAACCTAGAGCGCCATCTAGTGGGGTCAAAAAATACAGCAAATGGTTCATGAAGCATCATTTGGCATCACTAAGCACCTACATTCCTTAATTAGCCTTAAGTAGCCCCCTCACCCAGTGGCCTAAAGTAACATTGTATACCTTGAGAAAACAATTGTGGGTTTTTAATTTACTTATTTGTTTATCTGTTTGTTTTACTCTGTTTTACACTTGAAGACCACTGCCCTTCAGGCTCTTGGTTACTTTGTCCTCTTGCAACCCAGCAGAAAAAAGGTTTTCGTATTAATTTTAAAATTTTAATATAACTGAAATGCCCAGGATGTCCCCAGCATTGTACGAGAACATGATTGAATATATGGTTTGTAGAGACCAGAGTCTCCTGTCCCTTGCAGAGGACAAAAACGAACTGCTGAATCTCAGGAGGACGTATTAGATGAACGGTTAGGCGGTGGGGTGCAACTACTAAGGGTGAATCTTAATATGCATACATGACCATACTTGTGTTCTTGTGTACCCGTTTTATGCCATCTTCCATTGACCAGGCCCAAATACTTAGAACACAAGTACAGAGGATTGTAAAAATCCATGGATGTTGGTCTTGCTCCGCCCTAAATATCAAGGATACGCCGGTTATGACCTTGCTATGCTATATAAACACCCCTCCCTAAAGGCTGGATGAGCGAGCTCTTTAGCGCCCCCTAGTGGTCGTCTCCTTGACAGTTTGATAGTCCCTTTGTTTCACCATCTCAGGGACAAGTCCAAAATGCCCGCCACCCCGATCCTCACATCCCTCTTCCGCCTGGTACGCTACCACCTGGGCACAGTGGCCAAGGGCTCCTTCATCATCACGCTGGTCAAGATCCCTCGCCTCATCCTCATGTACATCCACAACCAGCTGAAAGGAAAGGTACGGCCACAGCTGGTCTTAAGCTAGTGTGCAGACATTGTCCCTGAACATTCTGAGGATGGTGCTCCTGCTGATTCCTGCAGGTGAACATTGCTGCTGGCACCTTTTGGGATAAGTGGACTTGTCTGGGCTTGTCCGATGATCCAAGTGACACTTCTTTACGCTCTTTCTGTTGAGAAATGGTTTTGGTGATCGCAGTGGTGACATGAGCTTAAAAGAAAATCATGCAGAATTATAACCTGGCTTATTTCCAAGATATCGAATGACATTTGTGTAAAGTGAGGTGAAATGCAGTTGGGAGTTCAGTATTAGTGTGGTAAAGTTCCTCTCCTCCGGTTCATATGTACTTACATTGATTAAATATGTTAAATGCATAATCTGATTTTTGTTTGTCTCCTTTCAGGAAAATGCCATCGCTCGCTGTTTGCTAAAAGCTTGCATTTGCTGCCTGTGGTGTTTGGAAAAGTGCCTCAGTTATTTGAATCAGGTAGGTTTTATTTCCATTTAAGCATTTAAGCCACGTCTTGTACCTGCACCGGTAGCTGTCTCCTGTGACTGAAACGTCGGGCTGCGACTCGCCGCCTTGATCCCCCGCAGAACGCCTACACTGCCACGGCCATCAACAGCACCAGCTTCTGCACGTCGGCGCGCGACGCCTTCCTGATCCTGGTGGAGAACGCCCTGCGAGTGGCCGCCATCAACACCGTGGGGGACTTCATCCTGTTCATGGGGAAGGTGCGGCTCGGCGTCACGTAGCGGGAGGAGGCCGGCGACCCGGCTTCGCTCGTTTTTGTTCATTATGCTCAAGCATGCACATGTCGACCAAGGGGTGCTAGCCAGGGGTGCTGACCAAGGGGTGCTAGCAGTCAGACACGTTGCCGCCTAAATGCTGCAGACACTTTACCTGGAAATGTACTGTTCTCTCCTAAATTGCAACCCACCAATAGTAGCCTGTCAGTACAATTACATAATTGCCTCATTTCAATATAAAATGATTCATATTCCAGTATATATCAGTACACACACATATCTAATATGCTGACTGTTTGTTTTGGGGGTAGAAAAACAGTGGTTAAATTTTGAGCATCCTAGATGATGTCATGACAATAGTAGCTGCATGGTTGGTTTGTTGGTGTGCGTGTTAATCCTCGTGTTCCTGCTTCTGTCTGGCCTCAGATCTTGGTTGTGTCCTGCACGGCCTTCGTGGGGGTGTTGACGCTGAACTACCAGCGCGCGTACACCGTGTGGGTGGTGCCGCTGATCATCGTCTGCGTCTTCGCCTTCCTGGTGGCCCACTGCTTCCTCTCCATCTTCGAGAACGTGGTGGACGTCCTGTTCCTCTGCTTCGCCATCGACACCAAGCACAACGACGGCAGCCCGGGCAGGGAGTTCTACATGGACAAAGCCCTCATGGTGAGTTCTGTCCCCATATGGGTCAGTCAGAAGTGTTTTGTATTCTTCATATATATGTGGGTTCCAAACAATGCAGAAATATCTGTTTTCATCGGAGTGTATTTTCAAAAGTACTGTAAACGGGGAGGTACCGAATTTGCCGATTAAACGATACGCGCGGTAATTTGTTTTCGTGGCAACGCAGATGCGTGCAAATTTTTTTTTTGTGTCTTTGCGCTGCTATGACACGAAATTACCGTGTATCCAGTTAATACGTACTTCATTTGCGGTATACAGGTTAAAATGTAGGGTAATTCATTGTCATAGCTGCTTTATACTGGGAATGCGTACTTGCATACAAATCATGTGCATCCGAGTTTATAAAGACAAAGCAATCACACTCGCATAATTAGCAAGTAGGTCCCGGATGGGTCGTCGAGGTAAGCACCCAATCAGCGTCATTTGTTGATTGACGGCCACACCCCCACAACTGTCACCCATACCAGTCTGCACGATCTTCAGAAAATTGTATACGTTCTTGTGCCTCACATCTCCAGGGTTGGGGTTATGTGCGTGAAGTTTGCATGTTTTCTCTTGTGGCTCAAGCTTTTGTTTCCTCTGGGTACTCTAGCTTCCTCCTGCAATCCGCAGCCTAATTGGCATCCTCTAAATTACACACAGTTTATGATTTTGTGTGCATGCACCCTGCGCCAGACTGGAATCCAGGGTGTAACCCTACTTAGGGCCCTGTGCTGCTTAGGATTGGCTCCAGCCCCCCAACAACCCTGACCAGGATTGGTTAGAAGATGGATAGATGTGTTTTATTAGCATGCTCTGGTTATGAGATACCAGATACAAGGTCTAAGCAAGCAGCAGCACCCAGGTGCACCATAAGGCCCTCGGACGTTGAGGTGGACCTGACGCTCTCCTGCTTCCACTCTGGCAGGAGTTTGTGGAAAGCAGCCGGAAGGCTGGCCCCAGCCGGTCCGACGGCGCCGACAGCAAGGAGATGAGGCCCATGGTGAGTGAGGAGACCGCCGGACCCCCTGCATCAGGTTTTTGGCCCATGGGCCTGTAAATCGGGCCGTCTGGGAGAGCACTGGGCCGAGCAGCACGTGTCCATCGCCACTAAAGGGCCGTCGTTTCTAACTAGTCCAGATTCTATCCTTCATAACATGCTTTCAGAAAGGGATGTTCTCCCCATTACCTGCTGCATCTTATTTCCCTTATTTATTCATTTTTAAGTGGCTTTGGTGGTTTATTTTATTTTTAGAGCATGACTTTTACTGCCCAAGTAAACAATCTAAAACGCAAGTACTGTTGCATCCTAAGCTGTTGCGTGATGAAGGCGTGACTATACAGCTGGGATATTTATAAGTGTGTGTATATATAATAAATCTCTATTAATGAATGTTGCCATGGGTTCACTGTAAATGCCTTTCATTCTCAGTTTTAGTACTTTAACAATAAACAGGCTCGCATTTTATATCAGTATTTGATTAGATTGACAAGTTCTGTTTGGCTATAGTTTATTTTATCGGCCCATATAGTCAAATCACTAGCTTTTCCTCGGTATTGTCTCTCGGGAATCCAAAATGTTTCCATGCGGTGGAAGACAAATGTCTTTCGGTGACCAGTTCTTATTCGTGTTTCTCCACCTCACTAATTTGTTAAATTTCTCACCAATGTGCAACAGTAATCAAATGAGTGAGTCCTACAGCGTAGATGGAAAGTGATTGGTTCAGAGAGTGCATTTATTTGATTTATTTTCTTATTTATGTGTGTGTGTGTGTGTGTGTGTGTGTGTGTGTGTGTGTGTGGATAATCTCAAAGGAACGCTCATTGAAATTGCGAAGCTTGCCAAGTTTTGATTCCTATGAGTAAAATGTTTCAGCTTAACCTATGGATGGTCAAGCCAGACCATCGCTGTCTTTGGCGATGTGACAGTCGCATATGCATAACATGCGATGTTATTAACAATATGCATCATGCAGGCCTCGTTTCCATCCGTCCATTCTGTACTGCTCATCCAGTCCAGGTTGTGGGGGCAGTAGTCTGAGCAGAGGTGCCCAGATCTTCCTCTCACCAGCCAGCTCCTCCAGAGCGATACCAGTGTGCTCCCAGAATCTCTCCAGCGTGTCCTTGGTCAGCCCCAGGGTCTCCTCCTGGTAGTACATGCCTGAAGCACCTCCCCAGGGAGGCGGAGCCTAGTTTCAGCTAGGAGGAAAAAAGTGACGCATCAGATTTCTACTGTGATAGATGGTTGCAGAGAATATCATACCCGTTTTTTAAACAGGTTAAAGTGTGTGGGAAGATTTTATTTACTTTGAACAGAAGGAGCTGTGATCTAGATTGCAATGTTTTTTTGTGATAATTTGGAGTATTTTGACATAAAATAATACTTGACCTCCTCTTCCCTCTTCCAGGCTGGTGGACAAAGCTCAGCTTGACCAAAATCATCCACCAACTTTTATTTTTGTTGTTTTCAAATTTACTTTGTTACATTCCAGATGCTTACTGTATTTTTTTTTTAACAATGTGTAATATGTTTACTATGGGTTCACTCCAGGGAACATGAGATCTTAAGATGTACATTTAACACCTGGTGCAATTTCCAAGCATGACAACTGTGATCCACAGTAGCACAATTGTCAAACATACAGAATCACTTTTGGATCAGTCTTTCAATAAGTTCCATTGCCAGTTAATTTTTTTTAGATTTTAATATCACCACCCCCCCCCTACAATTTTTGTTTAATATCTTTTATGCGGGGGGGGGGGCAGCCAATTCATCTGGGGAGTTCAGTAAATGTCTGGGTCTGCACATGCTCAGTGTGGCATTTCAGGGCCTATTGGACCAACACCCCAGAACATTCTGTAAAGAAGACTAAGCAATAAGTGGCCGCAGTGGTCTTCCATCTCGCCCTGGGTTTTCGTCCGGCCCGCACCGCGACTGGACCTTACCGTAATGTGACTTCTTGCGAATTGCCTTAAGCGGTTCAGTAGGCTGTGTGCCCTGTCAGGTCCCAAAGCAGCCGTGTCCGTGGGATCCCGGCATGACAAACGCCACCAGGGGAACTGAGTTTGCCTTACAAAGTTCAATTTTTCTTAAACGGGTGGGAATGTGGAGGACTTGTAATAAGTGATGTAATTTGCATGCATAATTTAAAAAAAAAAAAAAAAAGTAGGTCAGCCAAACACTCTTGATTTAAAGGGTAAATCATATTTCTGGAGTTCAGGTCTGGATGGCTACACTCTGATCAGATTTTGGATTGTTGAGAATCAGTGCTTGTCGATTGGTACTGAAACACCTGAAGTCATACTTGCAGTGGCCTGATAGCCAGAAATCACGTTTACATACTGTTTCAGTTCCAGGATCATTTAGAATGTTCCCTTATTGGTCCAAATAAACACCTCTTATGCCATAATGTGATACGATGTAGTTCCAACATCAAACAGTAGGGTTTTAAGGTACTGAAATGTATGTTTGTGTTATTCTTTGAATTGCACTGGGTGGTCTGTTCTTACGATAGGAATTCTTTTTATTATGTGACCAAAGAGAGTGTTTTTGTGGAATGACACTCTTTAGAGACAATCTAGCTTAGAAATTCTGTTATGTGACCATATGGAATTGTATGAAGTAGACCATGAATTAAAGTCTCTCTTGCTGACTGATTTATATTTAAGGTTAAATTGCTCCATTTCCTCTGAATCATTTGCTGATAAAAGGCACAGACTAATTTAGACAAATGCTGAGATAATCATCTGAGTTTAGACTTATTTTAAACTTTTTTAAGCTATTTATGATAACTTTATTCCTAAATCAGTAAACATGTGGAGCACAACTATTTTGGTCATTTTAAGTTTCGGAGTGGCCGAATTTTCTCAGGATAATTGTGGGCAGCGGAATCGTGGAATGGTGAGAACTTCATTGTTGGCCTTAAAGCTGCAGCGCTATTGACAGGAAGTCGGTTATAAATCATGCTCAATGTCTTGACCCTGTTTGTGCACCAACAAAAAATCTTTAGTTCATTTGAGCACTGACACAGAATTCCTCTTTGACACTAATGTGGTTTTTGAATATACAGAACTACTTTTTAAACTAATTGCATTTTTTTTTTCTTGTTTCGCTTTGTACATGTTACTATTTTGGCTTTACGTTTACAGTTTGCTTTCACTGCAAGAACTGTGTGTATCTACACCTGCCCTTTCACCTCTATGCATTATTTTACCTATTTAATTTGTGGGGATTCTGGAATGGAAATGGGGGGAGGAGCCATTTATGCCATAAGTCAGAATGTTTCCTTGTTCTTGCTTTATCTTGTCATATACCTTTATTTAGGTCACTGAGGGGTTTATTAAACGCTTTAACTGCACGTCTTAATGGCAATAAGTTTGTAAACTTGCTTCCCTTATGATTCTTTACGTACATATTTTTAATAAAATACCAAAGGACTATTTGTATTGCTTTCTAAATTCTGTATACCAAAGGTTTTTTTTTTTTTCCAATGGGAGGAAGCGGCTTCCTTGTGTCACCATGGCAACCAGTGATCATGTCATTGAGGCGATAAGATCCCTGCTTCCTGTGCATTTAATACTATGCTGTCATCTTTCCTTCCCGATCCACCCTGAACTGTCTGAAACTGGTGACAATCTGGCAACTCCTAATGTCCTGAAATGGCTGAATATTCACAATCGTTTGAAAAATCAACAAAAATGCTTTCCAGTACTATAGAGAAGCCCTGCTTGCGTGTGCCCGTATTTACAAGCATACCCAGATGCATTAACTTTCAAAACTTTTATTTTTTGTAAACAGCTTGCAGTTTGACCAATACAAAGTGTGCAATAGAGTAATACGAGATGCAGTATAACATAACCCCAAAAAAAAAAAAAATTCCATCCTCCTTCCATGTTTAGAAGAGTCTGTAGTAATGTTTAGCTGAATAGTGTCTCTAAATCCGCCCCCAGAGGGCAGCCAGTCTCACTGGGGTCAGTGCACGGGGAGGGTGCAGCCAGCCCACTTGGACGGACATGTGGGACCGATGCTCTCCTGGTTGTCATCCCTGAGATCTGGGTCCTCTGTCCTTCCCAGGCTGGGTCACATACCCCTACAGGTCGTCCTCGTCCTCGCCCTCGCCCTCGCCGACAGCAGGGTCCAGGTCCCTGTCCTTGTGCTCCATGCTCTCGGTGAGGAACTCGTTCTGAATGCGCTCCAGCTCCTTGAGCTCGGCCTTCAGCCGCTCCAGATGATAGGCGCGCCGATTCCGCAGCAGTTTCATGGGAAATGGGTTCATTTCCACGAACGCGATGTTGTTCAGCTTCCTGTGGGAGTGAGAAGGTACTGACAGCCTGGGGGAGAAACTCATATCGATGCTCACAAGTCTGATACTTGGGGTTTGTTCAATCTACTTTTCAAATTCTGCATTATCTAGCAGAACTGGCATATTTCACACTCAGCCATTTATTTTGTACAAATCCCAGTCTTGGTGTGAAAAAACAAGTGCAGGTACACAAAAGATCCCTGGGGCTTAAAATGTACAACCCGAGTACATTTGTCACTACAGCTAAATCCATCCGTGCTTTAAGGATACTCCTCCACCTGCTGTGAATTATTAATCTTTGTGTCAAATCGCTTCTCCACCCTAGAATCTTGCTTGAAATAGGGCATCCCACAGTGGTAAAGTCAGGTGTGTGTGTGTGTTCAAACAATGCAAAATGACTAGTTAAAACATTTATCCAAAGTGAGGGAGGCCTGGGGGCGGTATTTCGCACAACCCTAGAGAAATCTGGGGTAAGGCCATGCTCAAGCGGGCAAGTGTAATATGATTACTCTGCCAACCATGGGATTTGAACACATGACCTTCCGGACAAAGGCACAGGGTCCAAATCCGCTGAGCTGCACACGGCCCCACAGAAAGGAGAATGAATCGCTGTGGCTCGAAGGGGTCTATCAGGTGAAGTGACCCAAGTCCTTCAACTGGCTTACCTGCCATCGGAGATGGTTTTGGTGAAGAACTGGAGATACTGATAGATTTCTGCAGAGTTACGGATCCTTAGGATCTCCTCCTCTTTATACCTGAAGATGGCCAGGGCGTAGCGAAATATCACCTATAGAAAAGCATGAAGGGAAGAAGAGGAACGTCTAAGGAGTTGATGGTGATGAACCGTGACATTTTATAATTAACCAAAAATGTTGGGCAGTATTACATGTTGCCCTCGAAACAAATGCATAAAGATTGCTTTCAGTCCAGCTAATCATCAACTCAGCTGGAACCGTCCAACTGGAGTATCTGTCAAAAGTTTGGACACGCCTACTCATAGGTTTATTCATACTATTCTCTACATTTTAGACTATTAAATATCATAAATAGAATTATGTACTGGCCAAAAACGTATTAAACAAAAAAATAGTTTCTTGGGGGGGCAGCTCTGTGGGTTGGGACTCAGAAGGTTGCCATTCAAATCCCTGGTTCGGCAGAGTGATCCCACCATTGGGCCCCTGACCAAGGCCCTTAACCACAGTTGCCCCAGGGACTGGCTGATCCTACTGTCCCCTCTACACCAGTTCCATGAGGTGGCCTCCTGGGATGCTTTTCCAGCTGTCCTGAAGGAGGTCCCACATATGCTGAGCCCTCATCAGCCATTTTTCCTTTACTCTCTGGTCAAACTCCTCCAAACCATTTCTACTGTGTTTAGATCAGGTGACCAGATCCTGTCATGCGACACTATCACTCTCCTTTATAAGCGGCTTGGCATGTCCAAACTTTTGACTGGTACTGTATTAAGTTGCTAACAGAAACTTTTGGGAAATTGGTTGGCTTGAAAGATGGGATTGAACGCACTGTGTTGTTCTCACAGGTGAGAATGTAGCAAGACACAACATGCTCAGCACTCAGTAATGCAATGTTTTGTAGTGGCCAAACGAAGCCTCATGAACTGTTTGCTGTATTTTCTGACCGCAGTAGATGGTGCTCTCTGTTCGAACATGCCCCTAAGCGAACCGAGAGCACCATCTAGTGGTGTCAAATAATACAGCAGATGGTTCATGAAGCTTTATGGCCGTCACTAATGTTTTTTTTTTGAGGGAAGAGCTTTATCTCACCCCACCTTGATACTCTCGTACAGGACGGCATCCCAGATGCGCAACAATATCTTGCTGGTTAAGCTCTCCACGAACACCACCAGGAACCAGTTGAAGGTGATACATGTCAAGTCCACACTGTGCTCTTCCAGGTGGGCCATAAGCCGGGGCAATTTCTCCATCATGATATCCTTCAGAACCCGCTGGTCTGCCTTCAAGAGAAGAACCAGTAAGCGTATCATCAACAGAAGTAACGGGTTTAATCACGTCCTGTGAATTGTGGCACCTTTGCTTGTAATCACAAGCTTTGACTTATAGACCTATACATTTATGCATCTGTAAGGAAGGTATTCTGGCTCACATACCTGGGAGGCAATGAGGGTTTTGCTGTAGTAATCCTGCGGCATGATGTTCTCCACCATGGCCACCAGGCACCAGAAGGCGTTCTCCTCATCCTTTAGCACCAGAAGAGCGATGGCTGCCAGTCTAGGTGGAGGGGGAACCAGGATTATTACATACAGGGTTTGGCAGACAAAATACATCTTATCATGCAAATCAAAATGCAAAATCATCACACATGTCAATGACTATACTGACAGGATAAATAACTGAGCCAGACACGGCAGGACCCTAATCCTACAGGTCTGGCTGGTTTGGATTTAATGAATCGGCTGGATGTTGACAAGTGTCCAGTTACAATGCAGCACAAAGGTCCCCGGTGGCCTCGGGGTATAAAAACACCATCAAAAAAACATACGAAGGGCAGCAAATTAAGAGATTAGATTGCTGGAATGAATCGGACCATGACAGGCGACCCGCTGTAGCGAGCGCGCCAGACCCGGACATCGCAGAGGGAGGTAAAACAAACCTTATCTGATTCGACTTCCCCCTGCCAGCCTCTTCCCGATCATCAGAGAAGCCATGTTTAAGTTAAAAAGTGCACTAAAATGTAAGCTTTTATTTATTAAAAAAAAAAAAACCACTAAAAGGCTTTTTATGTGGATAAGCAGCTGCTGTGTTTTGTCTTGGAGTAATTCCTGGACGATGGAGATTAAATCTTAAATTTGCATTTAATTTATGACTGATGCTGAGCTTAATCTCTGAAATATGCCACAGACTTTTATATAACTGTGGTACGGTACGGCCAGTGGCACCCTTATGTCACTTCATATATATCAGAGGTGCATTATTGCTGGAAAATTATTCTTAAGACATAATGGGATGTGACATTTATATTAATATATTATGAAGCCTCATCTAGCCAAATTACAGCTCTATAATTCTGAGCGTTATACTAAACTCAGCACCTAGATACATACTGAACTGTGAATCAGGTAGAGTCTCCTCTCTGCTAGAAGCTTCTTAATTTAGGGCAGGGTTTAGGGGACCCCAGAAAGGAGCTGGGAGCGAGCAAAGCCATGAACCATCTGAGGCTCCCTGAGGAGCAGGTGGAGAAACACTGGCTTAAAGCAATGATACTAAAAGTGTTCTGTACTCTCCATCTCCTACAAACAGTATTTCATTGTTATATAACAGACTATTACAAGACAAACTTTGCTTGCTATTCTGCTGTTCTGTTGCTGTTCATTTGCAATCCTGTCTCTGAGTCAAGGCCCATTAATTTTTGCATCCAACTTAAAATCTCTTTTTGCAGCCCCGGGTGGCATCCAGGGGTGCCCCCCCAACACTTTACCTGTTGAGTCCCTGGCAGTAGCCAATGCTGGGGTTATGCCAGGAGAAAGCGAGCAGAATGCGGTGAAGCTGCTGCACGCTGGAGCTGGAGGCCGAGGAGAAGTGCTGGTTGCTGGTGAGCGTGCGGGGCAGGTCCAGCTGGATCTGCCGGGAGGCTGGGTGCTGCAACGTCTGGCTCTTCCTACACAGCTCCTTGTACCTCTGGGGGTGCCGCTCCCGGATCTGGCGCGTGCGGGTCCACACAATCCAGCGCCACACGTCCGCCCGGTACCTGCTAGGAATGCCTCCTCTCAGAAGGATCTTGAGTTCCAAGGAGGCCCCAAGTTCTCCGGCAGGACGTCCACCCAGGAACTGGGCCCATCGGCTCAGCCGGTGCTTATCCATGACCTCCTGCTGAAGAGGGTTGAGCGAGCAAATGTCCGGGGAATGGATCTTGATCATGAGATTCATGTCTTCTGTGCCAAGATCTGGGGTGAGCTTGAAGCCGTATTCATCATACTTGCTGAGTAAAGAAGAAGCACAGGTTATGTTAACTTATTACGCAATAAAAGCAGAAAAAGCACATTGGCTGGCCAGTTTCTTACTGCACGATATAACGTGTTATTGCTCCCTGTTAAAACCACACAAAACTCAGTTGAAACAGACTTCAAGTCACGTGTTGGGTGATTGACCTCTCTGGTACAATTTGGCTGCAATTCGGAAACTTTCTTTTTACTTCTGGTTTTCTTCTTAAAAACCGATCTAGCAACTGAGGAAGCAGGATTTGAGTAGCTGCTGCAGCAACGTGACCTCACCGGACAGGGGGGAATTTGGGGGTGTCCTTCATGTCCCTCTCTGCCTCCTTGATCAGCCGGTTCACCGCTTCCATCTCCGCGGCACCAAATTCCTTGTTCTCCTGTAGCTTGTGTAGCAAACTCAGGTAGCGGCTCTCCGTCTGACAGCTCTTTCCCTCTAGATAGGCACACTATTGTCCAAGGATGGCGTGAGTCTCACCAATGGGTCCTCAAGAAATGTTGGTGCTGCCGTCATATCTGAAGTACATTCATCCATCCATCCACCCACTCATCCTCATGACAACTTATCCTGTACAGGCACCATAGGGCACAAAGTAGGGGACACCGCAAGCGGGAGGCCAGAACATCGCAGGGCACACACTTGCACACATAAACGTGCCCTATGGTCAACTGCGATGCACCAATATGGCTGACTGCATGTCTCTGGACTGCATGCGTAAATCCATGCAAACCTGAAGAGAATATGCAAACCGCAACACCAAAACCCAAAGACTGCATTGCTGCCCACATGCATCCATGACTATTTGCGACTGTAGCAGCATGGCTGCATTGGATTACAATGTAATAAGCAATTACAGAAGTGCATTTTTATTTACAGCAGTAACTATACTGAGGTTCTCCTTGATTGTAGAAAGTTTAGACCCACTAGTCACACCAAAGTCACCGTTATGTCTGTCGGGTCCCTGCTTCCCCCTGCCAAAACCTACGGAGGCTTTCAAACTCATCCTACAGCAGGGGTCTCCAACTCCGGTCCTGGAGAGCTACTATCCAGTAGGTTTTCTATCCTACTTGGCTTCTGATGAGCCACAACTGCTCCTGGTATTTACCTGAGACCAGGTGTGGCTCATCAGAAGCCGGGTGTGATTGAAAACCGACTGGATAGTGGCTCTCCTGGACCGGAGTTGGAGACCTTTGTCCTACAGCATCAGCCCACAGCACAAGTTGGCTCACCCTCTTCATCAGGATCTTCTGTTGCTCCGAGCTGTTCCGCCACAATTTGGTCAGCTGGTGAATCTCAGAGTTCAGGAACTTGTTCTGCATTTTATAAGCCTCTTTATCATCCTGGCAGGAGATACAAGTGAGACTTCAAATCTATTGCCATGTGTGACCTGCAGACTACGATTCCCCTCAAGTAGTTGGGTACAGTACAACATCACGTACTAGAGGCAAGAGTGAATCTTCTCTGTATTTTGGACCTGATGCTGCTGAGGACACTGTCTAACATCCCATAATCTCAACAATTAGTACCATGATGTGGACTGTGCATTTTAACAAAGCTTGTTATAACGTAAAATAAAAGTCTCATCTGAATCAACAAGGAAAGCTAATATCACTTGGAGATTCCTCCACCACAAGAGAAGTGTCACTCCCCGATGGTGGAATGAGCTGCTGAACCACATACAGTCATCAGACTCCCTCTGCACCTCCAAGACACGCCCCACCTGTTCCAGGAACTCCTCTACCAGCCTGACGCCTCTACATTCCCTGAATGCTCTTATGGTTGCACTTCTGGTCCTTGAATAGTCTCATTAGGTTCTTGCTTTGTTAGAAGTTTTGGTGTAGCTCCTGCTCCAATGTTGCTTACACTTGTACCTGGACATTCACTGGAAGCTCAGTCTAGCCTCATTGACTCCTTGACAGCGGATACATTTTGAGGGACATCCCTAGTTAATTTATAGTTATTTAATTATTTCCATTTAGTTGTTTTTCTTAATTTTATATTTCTTTGTATCCTTGCTACTTGCTCATCCTGTTCTTTGCCTATCTGATACAACTCACTCTCACCAAGGACGTTTGATCCCCTGGCCCAAAGAGTCTGTACGAAGACCATAGATAAAGGGCCCGTTTCCCTCGGGGGGGGGGCAGAGACAGACACAGACTGAACCGGCCGAGTGTGAACATATTTCTGTAACATCTTCATTCTGTCTTAATAAACTGCTTAAGCTTAAGGAACCTGCCTCGTCATTCAGCTCTGAAAGATCCTGAGGATTCACTGAAGAAACCTATCAGTTTGTGATGGGCTTTCTGCCTCCCTTGTATGTCGCTTTGAACAAAAGCACCTGCCAAATACGTAAACGAATATGCTGAGCCTTTGATCTGTCTTCTTGGAGAATTGCATTTAGGTCCTGCTCTTACCCGGAGATGCTCCATCTCCGCCTGGAGCTGAAGGAAGCCCTGGGCACCAAAGCTGTTGGTGATGGTGCGCTGGGGATCCACCATGCACTCGGCCACCTGCTCGGACAGCTTGAGCACCACCTCCTGCTTGGCCTGGTTCTTCTCCACCATCAGCTGCAGGTGCTCCTGCAGCTCGGCCACGTGGGCGTCGCGCTGGGCTAGCCGCAGCTGGAGGACGGCCAGCTCGTCACGCATGTCCAGCAGCTGGCTGCCCATCTCTGGTCCGTCACACTTCAGGGGATACGGCATATCGGGCTGCTCCTGTTTGCCGCTCGGTGCTGAGACCGCCGTGCACTGACCATCTTCTGGTGGCTTCTTTGGATGTTCCTCCTGGGAGACGAAAGAAGCCTGATGACATTGAAGGTCAGAGAACCTATCGGATGACCTCCGACCTGACTGCAAAACCACAGTGACCGGACAAAGTTCGGTCAATCTTTTGCCACCCGGCTGCAGATGAGATTTTGCATTTTCAAATAGCTATTTCCACGTCGCGTTGTGAATTTGGCAACTTGACCCCAACATTCTGGCTTGTTTTTGTCACACATAAAACTTCCTATTGCGTCTCGGAACACACACACACACACACACACACACACACACACGAGACAAGATAAACAGGTTCTCAACCCGCCTGGGAAGCCTCCAATACCCTCAGATATTCAGGTGACTGATACAACCAAACCTGGCCTTTCGCAATTTCTTTCAATCAGTAAACAACTGCAGCCTTTGTAAAACAGGAAATAGGAAGCCCATCTTCTCAACACTGCAGCGCACATCAAACATTGACTACGTGTCAGTTAAAGGATCAGGTGGAAGCTGGAGAACATTTAAAAGGCAGCTCAAAGGTCTGTGGAGGCCTCATGATCAACGAAAAGTGCATGTCATCAAATTAAGATACCAGAGGCACCACAGTAACAGATTATATTGCTTGAACCAGTCGGACAGGAAGGTTAATAGCTTCTCTACCGTGACAGACAGCGCTTAATTTGTGTCGGATCCTGCCGGAACGCCTTTCCAGGACCTCTGTGTATTTGACTGTGCCTTTTGGCACCTATTTACACGGGTCCGGTAGCTCAAATGGTAACATTAAAAAATTAAATAAGTATGCATTTTAATTTACAGACCAATTTTCACGCAAGTCCAGGTCCCTATTAGTTTAGGTTTATTCTTGAAAACACATAGCATGTTTTCTGCACCGTGTTTTGTGCACCTTCCGGGACCTGCACCCCCTCTGCTCACATATGCCCTTCGCATTCTGGCGTTTTCCAATTTACAGATTAAGCACTGGTGACATGGGAGCCGGCAATTTCACGCATGGCAGAGGGAGGCGATTCAAACCTTATCGGAGTCGACCTCCTGGCTGTGGGCCTCCTTATCTTCAGGCAGAGCGTCGGAGATGCTTTTCTTTCTGCTGGGTGGGGAAGGGGCCGGGGAGGAGGACGGGGAGGAGTGGGAAGGAGATTCTGCTGGATGCTCGTCTTGGCCTGTGCAGTCAATAAAACAAGAGGTTGGCTGAACTTATGGAGAAGAGGCTGGCGGGTCCTGCAGGAGATAATTAGGTGGCCAAAGGCTGCCTGGCCTAAATTCCGCCCTGGTTGCCAATGTCCTGTCAGGGCTGTACCCAGAGGCGTCAGAAATAGAGGGACGAGTGTCCCCCCCCCCCATATCAGCAGATATTGAAAATCTCACATCACAACCTTTCACGATATAACTATTGCATGTGTACCCATTGTGATTTTGCAATATACATCACCAGGTGGGGTGGCCCCTCCCCTCCCGTACCACATAGCCCAACTAGAGCCAATAAACAAAACAGGCCTGGCAACATTAGCATTAGCACTGGTGGGGCCATTTGACTGGTTTAGCATGCTGTGCCTGTGATTGGATGGTTGCCAGTTGGCGGAGTGATGTCATCGTTGGGCCCCTAAGCAGGGCCCTTAACCCAGTTGCTCCCAGCACCGTCTGACCCCGCTTTCTCAAAAATGTATGTTATTCTGGATAAAAGCATCTCTTACATAAATAGAAAGTATATATATATCTGAAAGACGAGGTTCTAGAATGCATTATGCATATGGTAGGAAATCAAACCTGAAATCACCAAAAGCATCATTAGTAACTGAACAATAATAACCACTTTTTTGTGGTTTTCAAAATTTTCGTAATGGAGATTGAACTTCTAGACAGTTAAAGAAAAGATCTGACTGCAGACCTCATAAATGACTGTAGAGCTCTTACATTTAAGTATCTTTCTAGGTGTTATACAGCCACGGAAAACATTAAGAGACCACAGCACATTTTTTTGTTTCACTCATTTCTCAGTTTATGGGTTTGTGTCTATACAAATAAATTATGATGCTAATGTACCAGATAGGTCCTGATTCTCCTGCACAGGAGACGTGAAATCGGAGGGACTGTAAAAGATGCTCTTGTTCATTTCCTGGGAATGGCGTTTCTGCAGAATGCAGTGCACGGAATTCCTGGGAGAGATACAGGTGGTGAGTAATCACAGAGCTGCCCCCGCTTTGTGCACAGGAGCACAAAAGAGCTCAGTGCTGGAACAGACATCGTCAGAGCGGCTTAAAACTGTTTAGGGAGGAGATCGTGCTCTGGCGTGCTCTGCCATCTTACAAAAGACAAACGAGTCTGTTATATCCATATCAACTTATATATATATAAACTATTCTGAGCATGAGTTTACATAAATATCACAAAAAAAAGAGTCTCTTGGTAAACCTATGACTTGCATACATGGCACAGGCATCAAATCTAGTGCTCAAAATACACAAAGAAACAATGGCTGCGAAGAACTGATTTCAGATTTTGATTATCTCTCCGCTCTAATTTCTTAAGCAGTTCAAAGGCAGGTAATTCACAGCAGACTGATTGCTTCACTTCTATCCCTAAACACAATATCAAAGGACTGAAATTATAGGGCATGCCGACAGTGAATCTTCCACAATCTAATCATACATACTAATTAACTTTATATTTACTGGTATTAATTAGAAGCCAGTAATTTAATTTCTCTCCAGGGATTAATAATTAATAAAACATAAACGATAATTATATTATTATTATTATCTGTTTCAAACAATCAATAAATCTAATGGTGTTTTTCCACTGGCTTACAGGAACCGAATCATACCCGACCTGTACCACAAACTAAGACTAGTTCCAGCACAGTTACAGCACAGTTCCAGTTCGAGTCGGCTTTCCACTGCATAAGGGTCGGCTCAGTAAAGGCAATGCTGAGTTTGAGCGACAGTGACGTAAAACTAAAGAGACACTTATTTACTGTTCACACAGTTTATGTCAGGATTTACTCTGTGCTAAGTTCTGTTAGCACATCTGTGAGAATCGCTGTGATATGTTACTATGAAAAGCTAGTGGAATTAGCATTCGCTTGTGTAAATTTGTGTTACAAATCCATTCCATTCAGCTGGTGTACAGTACTAGTGATTGGAAATGTGCAAGTTCCAAGTTTCGGGAATGCATCGGAATGTGCAATACTCCTTATAATGAATAATATATAGACAGTATTGCAAACTTTGGTCAGCTAGCTGACGTGAGATTTTCAATCCGAGACAAGTCTGCACACTCATTAACATGTATTTAACAGTTTTATTAATTGTAAAGTCTGTATGGTTTGCAAACTACCCCAACGCTTTTGATGTAGCTAATTTAAGGTTTATAATGAAATATTATAGATTTGCCGTAAGATTTCTTGAGTGAGCGTGAGAGTCAGAAAGCACGAGTGTCACGCCAGATGCGTGAGAGTTGGCAGCCCTGTACAGAACACTTCTTCCTTCAGATAATCCATGTGAAGAACACCGGTACCTCTGTGCATCTCAACCAATCAGAAGGTGCTGATGCAACCGGCTTGGTTGGGTCACGCTTTCGGCCGTTAATAAGCAGGGCTGTGTCAGCATAGGTACGGGTCAGTTACAGCTCGCATACTTTGCAATACTTTGCATTTCGCAGTACGGGTTTGGTACGGCTCAGTTCCTGGTGGCAGTGGAAAAGCACCATAAACCTAACTCGGTACTATTTTCATGTGACGATGCATGTAGATTTTGTTTGCTAGCATGGAGAGATAGAGCTTAGTGTTGATTAAGGACTGTTGGGTCACACATGAATTGGACTCACTGAATCTGGGTCAGCGGGTGCTTGAAGGAAATGATGCTCAAGTTCGACTGTTGCCGTGGTGCCGGAAAACAGGCAGCTTTCTGTCCCACCAATCCGGGAGGGGTCTTCACGATGGGCAAGAAGTCATCTATGTGAGCAGGGCAGAAGACACTTAAGACGTCAGGGAGAAGGTGAACAGGAGAAAATGGAAGTCAAGCAGAAGAATCAAAGGCAATGAATGGTTCATACATGACCTTACCATGTTCATACCATCAACTGTAGCTCAGGAGTGGGGAACCTGTTTCGTGGAGGGCCGGTGTGGGTGCGGGTTTTTGGGATGACCTCTCAATCAGCCAATAACAGTGGGTCCCCAGGACTGGAGTTGAGAACTACTGCTTTATCATTGGTTGATTGAGAGGTAATCCCAAAAACCCGCACCGGCTCTCCATGGATCAGGTTCCCCACCCCTGAGCTAGCAGATGCTTTCATCCAAAGTGACGCACAATCGAAAAAGAAAGTTCAGGTAGCAATTGTGGTTAAGGGCCCAGCAGTGAACTCACGATGCTGACCACAGAACTGGAACCGGCAACATTCCGATCATAGACATGTCGTAACCCGTAGCGCTACCCAACGCCTGCGGGATGTGAAGTGGTCAAACACAAGGCTGAAGTCAAGTCCTTCAGCACACCAACAAAGCCCAGCCATTCAGCCGTGCGCCTTCCTCACCTATAATGCAGCCTAACTTCGCCACTTAACTATCATTTTATTAAACGATAAAAATATATGAGGGTGGCACGGTCGGTCTATTTATGTACTTTGCCCTATAAAATCACAGCTCTTCCACATTTTCATCATTGTCCGAGTTTGGTAGCCTTTAATAACCTTTTAGTGAATGTTTGTTCTAGCAATACATCCTCATAAACAACAAAATATGGAAAAATCCTGAATTACGAAGTAGCAGCATTATTATTATACGATAACCGGTAATAACTTCTGTAGGGCTGCTGCGATGTGAAGTAACAGTTCACACACCTAAAAGTATGTCATTTATCTCGCACCACGACTTGCATAGTCTGAACCCTATTTCTGCTCTGAGATCTTCAATAACATTCAGCGTGTTATTCAGCTAAAAGGGTGTGACAAATCAAAGCAGAACAGCACTCATTATATTCTCAGAAGCTGATGTCTTACCTTGTCTTTAGCGATATTTATTACTGGGTTTCTCCTTGAATTGAAGACCCGAGGTTGACATCCACTTAATTATTTACAAATTGGTTTAAATCGCATCTACCCCCAAGAAACATTTGTTATCACGTGACTCCCCCCCCCCCCTTCTCCTTAGGGCTTGGTTATGTTGACGCAATCAAGAAATACTTCACAAATGAGTCATTCCCGCCAGGCAGAAGAAAGACAGCAAGGATATATGCCTTTAACTCTGCTCAGGAGAGAAATCGTACTTTAAAAGCCTGCAGTGTTGGTTATTTTATGCTGTACTTCATGCCTTCTTAAGTATATTTACCAGATATTATTACACCAATTCTTATATTAATCTTAATAAATGGATGGTTTGGTTTTCCCAGCACTGAATTTTTCGATATACACTTAGTACATCTAGTTGGTGTTTTACCCAAAGCAAAATCATGTTTCCTACACTCAAACAGTTGGATATTCCGCTGATTTTACTGGACATTTTGCCTTGGCTCCGCCTTACTTTCTGCATGTTTACTCAGCTACTTCCTGTTTGATTGAAGATGCACAACATCACTTCCTGAAACCATTGCAGGAACTTTGCGGTAAATGCCCCAGTTGTTGAATTAAGAAGGGTTGAGTCACAGGCATCATCAAACAGAGATCCGGGCTATGATAAACATACACGATAGCGCACAAGAGCCGCGCACAAGAGCCGCGCACAAGAGCCACGCACAAGAGCCACGCACAAGAGCCACGCACAAGAGCCACGCACAAGAGATGCTTCAATGCACATTGCTGCCTGATGGTACATTCAAGATTCAAGAGATTTATTTGTCACATACAATACAACATGCAGTGAAATGTATCTCTGTGTCGCCCTTATTTGGCTGTGTAGAAATTGAAGAGAGAAAAGAAAAAGGTAAGAAGTAAAGTAGGAGTAAAACAGAGAAATTACAATATATAAATACTATGTATGGAACCAAGTATGTAATATAAAATATACAGTGCAAATATACAATCTAAAATCAAGAATCAAAAATATAGTGCAAAATCTGAAAATTATGAAATATAGTGCAAAATTTGCAGTCATGAACCCATAATTTATGCTCTACAACCACCAATCCAAGTCTCACCCCAGAAAAGGCCATGAGATTGATCATTCCAAACACAAAGTCAGGGACAACACTCGAACCCTGAACGCCCAGGGTGCGAGACTGCAGTGCCCTCCACTGACCAATCCTTCAGTTTTAATCACCTCATTATATTTTTATCCAAATTTAAATATTTGCCGAGAATAGCCTGAAGTGCTAATTCTGTACAGCTTGGTGTCCACTACTCATTGCAAAAAATACTGTCATATACCATTTTGCGCAGATGTGAGTGAACCTCTAGTGTTAATCACTGCGCCCCCAGGCTGCCACGCCCCCAGTCCAGACTAATCCAGTTATGGTCCAAATCTTTTGGCCCTCGAATCATCCTATACCCCCCCCCCCCTTTATGGCACCCCCGTGATTGTTGTGTATTTTTGGGAGATCTCCCAGAAGTTTCTACCCATAGGTACACAACATACCACAGCATCAGCAAAGTCAAATTCCAGTGAAATTCCAGTTCCAAACCAGTCACTCGTCACCTCGAGAACAGCATCCTCTGGTTACAGCATTACGGGGCTGCTTGGCGTGTCTTACCGTCACCGTTCCAGTACTCCTGCCCACCTCCCACGTTGGCGTCCCCGCCGGCCTGCGCAGACGCATGCCCGTGATGCCATCGCCTCAGCTGCAGCTGCTGCAACCAGTAAATCATGGCGTCCCTATTGAAGGCCTGCGAGAGAAACACCATAAGGTCCCAGGTGGACAGAAAGACTCATGCAACTGTTCTGTATGTGTGTGTGTGTCTATATATATATATATTTGTAAGCACAGATTTATGCAACGCTGCATATTATTATTTAATGAACATTTCCTGGGTTCCCCCACACCCAAGAACAAAAATCTCAAGATTCTTCAAAAACTAGACTTCTCTACATGGATGTCTTACTCCACATCTGTCACACATCACTACACATCACTCCACTCAGATAACCAGAAACCTTCCCATAATTCTAAGACCGGTGCTTCATTTTCCGTCATTTCCTAATCGCTCAGTCCATCATAGGGTCACAGGGGGCCTGCAGCCTATCCTAGTAAGAATGAGGCACAAAGCAGGGGTGGGGGGGGCGCATGGGGTAGGATGCCAGTTTATTTATGGCTGACACACTGCCGCCAATTTAGAGACACCAATTAACCTTAAAGTACGGGAGAGGAAATCTGATTACCCGCAGGAAGCCTGTACAAATGACAACACTGCTGCCCAACTCGCCGGTATATGCAATACTTACTGACAACCTTGTCGCTCATAAACATAAAAAGTACTTCTCTTAATAAAATGTAAAAGTGCAACACTTTGCTTACAAACAGCCCTTTCCTCGTGTCATGTTTACATGTTGCAAGCAAAATACATTCAGACAGATGTTTGTACCCCTGCCAGGTGGTAGGGCAGGAACCGAAGCTGGTACCTTGAGGACAACGGTGCGTTCCGGGGTCTGGATGTGGAAAGCAGCCTCCTCAGCATGGGCGGGGTAACCGAACACTGCGTTAGCCAGCTCGATCTTGCCCAGCGGGGTGACATCCTGTGCGGTCGTATAGTACAGCAGCTGGCACTGCTTCTCGTCGTAACAGAACCAGCGGCTCTTCCAGCTCTTCAGGGGCCCGCCTTGCTTGTCCAGGTACCCGCACAGTTTGGTGGTAGGCAGTTCCGGGGACTTTCGGGGGCCACACGTGGGGGAATGCCCCCCTGCGGGCTGACATTGGCGGGACGGATTACAGCCGTTCACAGCCACCCTGGTCGGGCTCTCTGTTGCAGTGCAAGGCTTTAGCGTGGGGAGGTCAGGCTGAAGAGGCAGTGAGCTCGGATCTGCCGGACCGGGACCGTCGCTCTCCATCACACTGAACGAAGAATCAGTCAAACTCAGAGTTACGCAGCTCGAACCCGAATTTAATGCGGCATAATGCAGCTATCTACCCACGTCCAAAACTTAAATCTAAACGAATACTTCTACAAAATGTCAACTTAAACTAGCATTAAGCTTTTCCCTTTCGGGTAAAATTTGGTTGTCAGCAACACCCCCAATACTTCTGAAACACTGTTCTTACAGCCCGCCAATAGTCCTTTCTCACGTTTAACTTCACAATCCATCACCATTGGACTGACAAATCTTCTGTCTCTAGGGACTAAATAAGATTAACTTGAGTCATCAAAATGCTGACCAGAGCTCTATAAAACATAGATTTAATATAGCCTATTGGAGTTCAGTTAACAATACTGTTTGAAGCTGTAGGCTATTTTTAGTATCTGCTAAATACTGCCCTTTTCGCTTCTGTTTAAAATCACGTTTACTAGCCTGCATACTGTAATATTCTGAAACTGGTTAAAAACCTGCTACTTCTAAATGTTACATCTAAATGCAAAGCTTACTGACATGCCTTTGGAACCATTTAATTCACATCGCGTTTACCTCTCAAGAAAAGACCAGCTCCCAAATCAGATGGCTTTCCAGGATTTACACAGGACACCTCTTGACCGTGGGCTTCATTTCTTGGTTGTATAATGTCAGTGTCAATAGCGAATCATTCTGTAGACGCGTCCCCTTCGGACGCGTTTCGGCGGCCGGAGTTCAGCCTGCGCTCTCGCAGACCGTTCGCCCGAAGCCGCAATGGACTCTCCAAGCCTGCGCGGCTTCTCGGCAGAAACTTCCTGCAATTCCTTTCCGGCAGAGTCTTTTGGAGAGAAGAAAACGGGGGTGTTATTGCATACGGGTGTGCGAGAACCTTATTACCACATCGTGTCGGGCGGTGGAGATCTCGACAAGTACCTGCAAGACTTGAAAAATCCCCTGACTCGCGTAAAACCTGTTGCCAAGTACAATAATATGACGCTTATTTCCCGAGCGGTCCCAAGGGCTAGAGAGTTTGCCTTTTGCTCGTGTACTACTACACTTCAGGGGCGTTTAAGTTAAGGGGCGTACAGCAGGCTGTAATTGTGAGTCAGAACTATTTAAAGAGTGGGAAGGATTTTGAAAGTGAGATTCCATCTGCGATTTTCACCTCGGCTGCTCTGTCAGTATGCAAACAATTCATCTTTCTATAGGTATGCGGAGGGGATGGCAGTATTGTGCTGTTCTTCAGAACTGACCCAGTTTCACAGATGTTTACTTCTATGCTACCTTAAGACATACTTCACAAAACAGCATTTTCCTACTGAGTTGTAACTGATGAGTAAAAATTGATTATAACGTCATTGCCAAGAATGTTCGCCTAAATAGTAGGGGTATTAGACCTACTGCATTTATTAATTATACTTAGTTATAATGCAGTGTTTTAATTTGTTATTTAATAACTACTGATGCAGCAACTTTATCAGAAAGGAATGAAATTGATATATCATTAGATTTACTAGATACTTTTGTTTTCATTGTTTTTTTTTTTTTAAATAGTGTGGTGACAGGTTATACAATCAAACTGGTTTCCTGCAGTTCTTTCCAGTCTGATTGGTATATTAACCTCTTCTCATTCTTTGTAGGATATTTTGTTAACATTTTCCTAAGTATGCATCATAATGCATTATAATGCATTTATAAATTATTATAAACACTGCTATAACAACTTATAAAAAGGCATAACACATCACAGCCATGTTTATTATGCATTATGAATGCTCTATGAAAATCTCATCTATAATGCACCATAGATACCTTCATAATGCATTATAATGGTTGGTAAAAGAATTACGGATGCTTTGTACTGCATTATGAAGGTATATGTAGTGCATTATAGAAGAGATATATGAAAAGGTTATAGCCATGTGTATAATACTACATGAATGCATTATAACGCATTACGAAGGTATCTAATGCATTACACATGACTGCTTTAACTAAAGTGTTGCCAAATTTCTGCCAGTTTCCTAAATATCAAACAAGATGCCCAATATGGATCGTGATTCAGAGCTGGCTATATATTAACTGTTGAGCCAGACTTGAGAGTTTGAGAGAAGATCCCTTTTGTCACTGACAGACTTCAATCAACCCTGGAAATAGAATATATGTGATGTCACACATATATGGTGGCTGTGAACATCAGTGTGACCTATCTTGGAAAAAAAAAAACCCTACACATTACATGATTATATCGCATAGAATCATTCGGATTAAGGTTTATCTGTGTGACTGGCTAAGTTTAGCCACAGCACAATGCTACTCATTCATATCTACTGACACAAGGTAAATTATCATATATGATGATTAATTTGCAAACTAATAGCATCCCAACCCTCACTCTGCTGCAAGGAAGATGTAGCTGAACAAGGTAATACGAATAAGATGCCAAGAACTCCGTGCTGCAGTGTCCTACAGACTCATATGGATAAATCCATCTTAGAGACATCGCTGGGCAACACAGAAGTAAGGCCTCTGATGACCCGTGATGATCCAGAAGAAGAGTAGAACATCTGATCACTAAATCAATAAGGCAACTTATTGGAAAAAGAAATGACACCATAATATTAATATAAAGTTAATTTGAATGAATCTAAAATGAATATAAGATTGAATGCATGTTTACTAGACTATATTATTTGTGATATTTATTGAATCTTGTGATTATTTACTGGTAAACGTACTTAAAAAATGTTTCACAGATTTGCCCGAAGTCGATATTATTTTTAATTTTGGGTCAGGGAATAAAATCTTTGCATAGCGGTTCCCTGTACAAAGAGAAATCTGAGATGACTGATGTCATTGTTTTTACCGGGAATTTCCAGGATTAGCTTCACCATCCAGAGGATGTGTTTACAAGGCTTCTGGGCTGGTAAAACAATCCCCTAAAAGCGTTTCAGCCTGTTCATTCTAACTGGAGACGATGCCTGGTGACGTTGTCCTTTTAGCTGAGGTCTGGATAAGGATTTCCGGGTTTTGTTGTCGTCGTCTGCAGTTTTTCATGGATTTTCACAAAATGCAGTAGCACTTGGCGGCAGCTTCGCCTGACAGCTTCTTTATTTGGATGGTGATGTGAAGTGTCACATGTCTCCGCTGGGCCAGGGCTGCACTGGGACTCTCCGCTGGGCCAGGGCTGCACTGGGACTCTCCGCTGGGCCAGGGCTGCACTGGGACTCTCCGCTGGGCCAGGGCTGCACTGGGATTCTCCGCTGGGCCAGGGCTGCACTGGGACTCTCCGCTGGGCCAGGGCTGCACTGGGACTCTCCGCTGGGCCAGGGCTGCACTGGGACTCTCCGCTGGGCCAGGGCTGCACTGGGATCCCTCCTTGTAAATTTTATTTAGCACAGAACTGGCAGGACGGTAGTTTCTCTTGCACAAAAAACGTTTTGAAGGCAGATCATTATTGTGTGTGACGCTCAGGTGGTTCCCAAATACAGTGATGGTCTAGTTTCTCCTACTATTGACCTTTTCCCGATTGGCCTATTGAAGTTGGGTATACAGATCTTAAAGGTTTTCTATTCCAGTCGCACTGCTAGGAATCACAGTGTTACAGGGTCATGGACCTAAAATCTTTCACCATAATAGTCAAAAAGCATTTCATAGCCTGTAAAATCACTTCCCTGTTTATGAACTACAACATCCTCTTCATAAGCAGTACCCCCAGTCCCCATATCCTGACTTCTCCGCTTCAAGTAATGACTCACCTCTCTTTCCTCACTGCAAGCAATCCACTGGCAGGGTCTTTTTTCAGTAAAACGATGGCAAAATAATGTGATGCAATGCAGGGTACACATACGCCGGGTAATGAAACGCAGCTCGAATATTAAATAAGGGATGTGGCCAGACAGGACGGAAACTTCCCACAAGACCAAATGCTAATTTAATCACTTCTCTAGCCACTGTTAATTCAATCTCTTCCCTGTCACCATAGTGATGCCAGATGGAATGTTCATTGGCTTCCTGACATTCCCATGATTTCCTGTCTGTACTCAAACCACCTACCATGAGCACTGGGGCCTCCTCATGCCGTGAGTTTATCTCTGCTTCCCAGCCTCCCCCATCCCATGTTCCCTCTTCCCGTGATTCGATTCAAGAAGAAAAGTTAAAAATCATGTTTTATTCATACGTGTGTGAACTCTTGGGTCCCTCTACGTTGACTGCAGTGTGCGAGTGTGTGCCCTTGCCATGGACTGGCATCCGGTCTGGGCCACCCCACCCTCTCCCCACATCCCGTGCTTCTTGGCATAGGCTACAGACTCACTGTGATCCAATCCTGGTAAGAATAAGAGAATAATAATGAGAGACTTTACTGTCATTGTATCAGAAATACAACAAAATTTGTTTGGTAGCCCACGGCTCAGCAGCAAAGAGGTACATTAATGTACCACATTAGTATAAAATACAGTCTCGTAGACATGGTATAAATATAAATAAACCTAATATAACTATTAGTAAAATACAATGTAAAAAATATATTCCCTAAAACAGCCTCTATCTAAAAAATTGACCATTGTTTGAAAGCTGTGGGACAGATATATCATCTTCTTGTATTCTGAAGGCAATCAGAGTATTTATTTGAGGGCCAATTGAGCAATATACACTGTACTTAGTCTAAAAAAGAAACAATACTCAATTGCTTATTGACAGTCTTGGTAGCCAAGCTGACAGCAATCAGCCAATCAATTTAGCATTATTCCTCAGGTCTAGAAAAGAAAAGCATTTTTAATTAGTGTAAATCAAGGCATCATGTAGAAGACATCAGTTCTGCTAGTATAGATCCTCAAATCCAAACTGTGTTTTTTTCATTCAGGTACTGCAATGATCTTGTATTTTCCTATTGAGAAAATGTTGTCCAGCTCCTTCTGAAGGCACTAAGTGCTCATTAATTCGGTTCATCACGCTAGAAGACCTGGTTCTAGGGTATTCAAAAATTCTAGGCAAGAACAGAGTTTCTGGGCAAAGAAAACATGCCCAGACAATAGAGATGACATTCCTCTTGGTAAGTCTGTAATCCACAGTGTAACAAAAGGGATTCATGTTTTAGTCCAGTTCTGGAGGCAATACAGCAATGAAAAATTATGTATTAAGTGATGACGGAGCAATGAAAATCGAGCTTTGTATCCCTCAAAAGATGAATGAACAATGAAAACACACTGCGGCACATTTTACAATTTTTTATTTCGGATCACATCCAACTGCAGATAACTGAAACCGTGGATGGTGGTTTTCTACCGTATGTCCAGTGTGGCCATGTTGGATTAGACAGGAACAAACTTGTGAAAATGAACCGCCAATCAAAATTCACCAGAGCCCTCCCTCAAAACTGTGATGGGTGAATATGATAGTTTGCATTTCAAGGCTTATTTCATGTCAAGTGTGGCACCACTGAAAGAATGAAGCCAACAAAAAATCAATACAGGAAAAAAAATTCTCAGATTTACTGATTTATTGCCAAATTTCACAATATATCTATTTATGCACGCATTTATTTATTTAATCAAATCTGAATAATCCCTCCATAATCGGATGCGGCTCGTATACTTTGTAATGGAAATGTAACGGTTCCCGGTGGCACTGGAGAAGCACCATATATCATTGGAAACAAAGCAGCACTTTGCTTTAATGCTTTCCACTGCGTCAAAGCCTGGAAGAATTATTCCCAAATCACCAAAACATCTTCGTCCTACATTGATGGTCTTGCCAGGCGTGGGAATAGCATCATTTTCAGGAATGGTGTGGAAGGACCCATGGTCCTGGCATGATGTAGGTATACCCAGACAGGACCGCCAACACTGACCGCCAACACTGACCGGCAACACTGACCGCCAACATGCATGGCAGGGATGTGGAAAGTGTCAATCCTCAGTATGGCAATCTTCTCCTGGTTGGTGCTGGGTATTAGGGGTGGATCGCACAGGAGGACAGCGAGTTCCTGAAATTATACTGTAGCTCCTGTTTGAACACATATTCCCAGAACCTCTCCATTGCATCCCAACCATTCACTAAGCCATCGTGTAGTTGGTTGACGTAACTTAAGTCCTGCATGTCTAAAGTTCCCTTCCCAACCTCTCCCTGACCATGATCTGATGTGTTTCGTGCCAACCCAACCATGCTGGCAATTATGTATGAAGTTGCGGCATTTCCAGCAAACCCGGCTTTCAAGCACCCTGTCCCGAGATCCAGCACTACAGTGCTTGTTATTCTTTGGGGGGGGGGGGCAGGTGCCTAGTACTGGTATAGCATTGGTACCTTGGAGGACCATGACCCATAAGCTGCTCCATCTACAACTTTACCCTCATTAATCCTCAATAATTTAGTCCTCACTTTACTTGGAATAAGTAGGGTTAGGGATAGTGGACTGGACAGCTCTTGTCCATGATCAATGGGATTACACCTCAAATTACCTAATAGCAGTGTTTCCCAATCCGGTCCTCAGGGACACACAAAACAGTCCACGTTTTTGGTCCATCCCAGCTCGCAAACATGTGGATAATCTGACAGGGAGTTGGGAGGGAGCAAAAACATGGACCTTACAGAAATCCCGTGCTCCTTCAGCACTGAAGGTGTGTGTTCATGGTTAAGTCTTTGTTAAAAATCTTTAAGTATGATCTGTCCCTCAAACAGCTACTATTGTAAGGCTCCCGGATGTCCTCTAATGTTTTGCCGGCAGCTTTTGGGTGTAAATGAGAACGTAGCTCTGGAATGTTCCAGTAAATGTCTGGCGGCATACCATAAAAGGGCTGAGGTTTAGCAGGGGTTCAGCATGACGCCATATCTAAAGGTAACTCCCAGCCAGCAAGATGGGGTTATGGGAAGGGATGATGAGGCAGTGTCTGAAAATGTATTAACCTTGTTGTGAGATTATGTACAATTTGGACCATTGCCTTTGTGGTCTCTAATTTCTTTTTTGATGGTGTGGATGAAATGCATGTAAGTTTCTTTAATGCAAAGAACGTTATGATACCTGTGTCCTTTAGTTGCATGCGATAACTGGTTTAATTATAAACCCAAGTAATAAGGCTGTTTATTTGGAAATACAGAAATCGACACGACAAATTCAAAGGGACATAAATGAAATCTCCATGACTGGTTCTGGACAAAATAAGCATAGACAACGTTTCTTGGGTTTCTACACCAATTACTGTAGTGGTATGACAATGAAATGTGTCTCCTTATCCCTGAAAGCCTCTTTCTGTTGGCTGGGGGGTTGCAGGCAGGATATGCGAAACGTGTCCCGCCCGCTGTTTTCTCTCGTAACCATCTGCACTCTTTCACCTGGACAGGTGAGATTTCAGGTGCTCTTTCACCTGGGCAGGTGAGATTTCAGGTGCTCTTTCACCTGGGCAGGTGAGATTTCAGGTGCTCTTTTACCTGGGCAGGTGAGATTTCAGGTGCTCTTTCAGCTGCGGGATGGTCGACATCTCCTTATGGCACTGGTGACACCGCAGCGGTAGCTTCAGTAACTCACCAGCGCCATCCTTCACTGATATATGTCCATCTTTTTCCAGCATTTCTATGACAGCTGTTTCGGAAAATCGTTTGCAAATCATATACACGTACTTTGGCTGCCAAAAACATGTATTATAAGTATTACGGTAATCTGTACTCAAATGTATTGTCCATTTAAATTCCATCATTAAGTTTATATAATTACTACTAGCCATATCAGCATAGACAAATGGGAATACTGAAGCGATTAATTACCTTACTATACGTTTGTCTGTCAGTAAATACTGGATGGAATCACAACCTACCTTGTGATTCAATGAAGTAGTCTGTTGTGAAGGAATTCCAGTGTTTTTTATTTTTCAGGCATGGGGAGTCAAAATCTTGACTGATGACATGAAGGTGAACATGACTGAGGGGAGGAAAAACACAAACATTTCAAACACGGGCTGTACGCTGAAATCTGGACTTGGGTGAGCAATCTTATCCGCAGAGGGCCGGTGTGTATGCAGGTTTTTGGGATAACCGTTAGGTCAGCTGTTCAAACCCAGGCATAAAGACTCTTCAGCCAATCAGTGGTCTAATTAGTGATCTAATTAGGGGTTTGCAGCGAAAACCGACATAGACAGCGGCCCTTTCTGGATAAGACTGCCCACCGCTGTATTAGATAAACCTGGAGGTCCCAGAGAGACATGTTGATTACTTTTCTCAAGCATGCAGTGTTTTCAGGTAAATCAGAACCAAATTCGGCAATGAACAGCAATAACCTTCTGAAAGCTGCACCCCCCCCCCCCCCTTGTGGCCCAGTTAACCCCACCTGTCACCGTCTCCAATCCCCCTCACCTCATACTGGGAATGGCATGGTATCCCATGCGGAACTGCAGCTTGCCAGCAGTGGCGCATTGCTGCACCAGCCTCTCCGCCACTCGCTGCATGTGCTGCAGCAGTGCGCAGTGCTCTGCCCGCACTGCCTTCAGGCTGCTAATGGACTCCCACGGTAAAACCAGCCAGTGGTACCGGGCCTTGGGGTACTTGTCCTTGATGACGACCACCTTCTCATCTTTGTACACCTAAAGTGGCAAAGAAAGGTATGAATTTCATATTTAACAAACAGGAAACCACCATACAACGCTGAAGGTGTATAAATGCTTATACCTGCATTTTAGGATCTTGCATTGAAGCCTTCAGTCCCTGACTCCAATGACCTTTAGCCTCCTGATAAATAAAAAAACATGAATCATTAAAAATTACTGTTTTTAAACATCGATTAGGAACAACAAACTTAACATCTCAAAAGGTTCTGCCAATTCTTAGCCCAAAAGGCAGTTGGGTTGGCGGTTAAATAAGCATCATTTCATTTCAGGGTAGTCCCCACAAATACAGTTGCTCTACGGACAGGTATCTGTTGGCTTCTGGTGGCTTGCAATGAAAGATATATCCTATGGCAGTGTTTCTCAACCCGGTCCTCGGGGACCCCAGGAACTTCCACATTTTTGTCCCCCCCCCCCCCCCAGCTCCTTACTAGCAGCTGGGAGAGAGCAAAAACCTAGACTGTCTGGAGGTCCCTGAGGACCGCGTTGGGAAACACCGATTCATGAAACTAACACACCTGTGGCCTGTGCTACGAAGCGGAATTACTGGCTTATTGGGGTAACTTGTCGGATTTAAGGTACCACAGTTTAAATGGACTTCATATTCGTTCACTTACATTTTGCCCAGACTACCTTAAATCCAACAAGTTACCCGATAAGCCTGAAACCCCGTTTCGTAGTACAGGCCACTGCACAGTACCTGAAATGTTCCTTTTTTATTATTATTGGTGTGGAAAGAGTAAGAATCCACTGTAAACAAGTCATGGCCCTTAGATGCTACCACTTCAGTTTAGGACAGTCAGTAAATTTCCCTTGTCCTTGAGTACCGATTTAGCAGCGTCGTCAGGCTGCTTTTTCAGGGCACTTCCAGTGGCAGCTCCTCCGCTTCTGCACGCATCAGTTGCCTTCACTTCATTCTCAGCTCTAGACATCTTGTGTTTCTGGGTTCCCGCGCCCACGTCCTCCTCGGGACGCCTTTTGGAGCCCTGCCGTCTCTCGGGCTTGCAGCTGGAGCTGGCCGTGTCCTCGGAGAACTCCACCGCGTAGGCGTACAGCTGATTGACGACGTGA
Source organism: Paramormyrops kingsleyae (assembly GCF_048594095.1). Lineage (NCBI taxonomy): Eukaryota > Metazoa > Chordata > Actinopteri > Osteoglossiformes > Mormyridae > Paramormyrops > Paramormyrops kingsleyae. The sequence continues at coordinate 32,490,789 of NC_132821.1, read as the reverse complement.
AGCAGCTGTCCCGGCTTCAGCTTCGTCTCCTTGCCCTTGCCCACGACCACAGAGTCCACGCTGGTGGGGTTCACACCCAGCTGTGCAAAACCAGGACGAGGAGAAGGACGCCTATTGACTTTGAGGCGCATGCCCATGTTACGACATATGCCTTATATTAACTGTACCTTCATAATGCCTTTATAATACTTTTGTAAAACATTCAGTGCACCTTCATAAAGCATTAATAGAACATTAATAAACAACATGTATACCTTAACATCCTAACATCCCTTAACAGCTTTAACATACATTAATAACAAACATGATATGATTATTCGAATATAATATTTTTTAATTAATGTATACTAAAGCTATTAATGTATACTTACATGCTGCTTATGAATGTTCTATGAATGCAAAACGAATGCATTATGAAGGTGCAGTCAATGCAAAGCGTCACAATAAATTTACAGCCATCTGTCCATCTTCCAACTTCTTATTCCGAGCAGCGTCACAGGCAGAAGGCAGAACAGGATACCATTATTGACACTGTACAACAGGTGCGGACTGGCCATCGGGAATTTCCCAGTGGCCCGATCTAATGTGGGCCAATCCACATCAAAAAAGTATCGGGGGGGGAGGGGGCATTTGACAACAAATTCTGGTTCTGTTTTGTGCTGCCAGTCCGCCCCTGTTGTTCAATGATTGTCACCCCACCACACCCCATGAGTATTTACCATGCATCCATCCATTAACCTGCCCCGGCCCAAAACAACTGACTCTCCCTTATACTACAGAATCTCACTGTACACCATCAATGGACATATTCTACACTAAAGCAGAGTTATGCTCCGGATGGTCTGCGAGCCTGTTGTGGGATGCACCGCTGGTGATTTAGAGACACCAATTAGTTTAAGTGCATGTACTGCAGAAGGAAACACAATAAAAGCAGAACAAGTGGATGTGGGAACTGAACTCCCAAGAATTATTAAGCTGCCAAATTATCCACACTAGTGGCAAAACTTGTGGAAACACCTAGCATTTTTGGCATTATCCTTTAAAAATTACTACGCAGACAATGGCAGTGATGTTTATAAATAAAGAATGGTACATATATCATACACTGGACAATAAGTAACTGAAGTAACTGGAATACACTTCTGCGATCTCTAAAAATTGGACGTGTTTCCACGATTTTGGCCACTAGTGTATATCAGATGTGAAACTCAACCAGCCAAGCACTGGAAAAATAAAAGATTACTCTGCATTCTTAAATACTGCGCACTGGCACTGGCATGTGTAAAGAATCCCACCTGACCTTTGGTCAGTATTCATACCTGTTTCACATTTATGTAGCCCTTGTCGTAATCTGCTTTCAGCTCAACTGTTGGGACCCAAGTGAAGAGATTACTTTTGTTACTGCAAAGAAGGTTAAACAAATCACATGCAAATAGGCATCCATGTGTAATGCAATAATCTGCATGTCGGTACAGCAATCGTTTACCTAAATAATAATATTCCGGGATAAACATCACAGTTGCGGAATATCATGCACCTTACCTTGTTCCCTAGAACATTTTTTGTCCGCTATTCTAGTTTCCGGACCTCGTCCTAAGACCACTGCTTGGAGATGGGGTAATCCAATTGGTTTGTGACTTCCATCTTTCCTAATGAGCCAACAAACTGGCATTTTCGTCTAGGAAAATAAAAAATACAGTTTGTGATAAGGGTCATCATGTGTAATAAAATACATCTTATGTCATTGTTCTTCAAGATCACACTAATCTCGGGGGAAGAAACCAGACGCAGACGCTTAATTCAAAGATAGTTTTGCTAGATACGGACAGAACTACCCCTCAGACTATGCGTTACAGTTTGTAACAGTTTACACGTAACAAACTGTAAGAAATTATGACAAATAAAGACGTTCAGTAAACACAAGCTCCCTGTTGTCTAAATAGTTGGAAATATATATTTGGTAAAGCCCAGTACACCAGACAGATATATTTAGAGGCAGAATACAATAGGAGGCATTTGCACGACTAAAACAATAAATTAAATCGGTTTACGACTCACTTTAGCAGCTAAAAGAAAGCTACAGCAAGTTAGAGTGGACAAACAGTACGAACCGTGCAACTGCAAAAACGATACTTCTCAACGTGCTTTTCCACCTGAGGTTAAATAACAGATTACGTTCCAAAATACAGTAGATATATTAATAACTAGCGTACATTATACAGTATGAAGCATTATGTTTTAAAACAAAACTGTTGCGCTATGGGTAATAGTCTTATCTGAGCAGCAAGCTGTGCATGAGCGCAACTCTGACGTCATTATCGAGCGACAGCCTGAAAGCTCGTTACGTCACCACTTTGTGTTGGGTGGATAGAAAATCTGGATTCGACGAAAAGGACTGAAAGGAAGATTCTGGAAGCCGGGTTCGACGAAGAGGCGGCAAGTTATCGCGGGTATCATATTCTTCTTTGTCAGGTAAATTGCAGATCTCTCACTCTTGGGTTTCTTGTTTTCTTTAAAAATGTTAAACTAATACTAAACTAATACTTGACTTAAGTAGCTGTCAGGAAGAACCTACCTCGTTACGCAGAATTGGTGCTGTTTATCGAGCTAGCTATATATTGAAGTCATTGTATTTATGTCATCTTTATTTAAAAATATAAAAAGTAGCGTTAGAAATACTCGGATGAGGCAAACAAATGTTTTACATTTGCTGTAAAGTAAAATATTGCATATTGACAATATTTTAAACCAGGAAGCAATTTAACTGTGGTTAAAAGGCCTTGTTATATACATTTTGAGTGAATACTACAGGCTTATTTGTCGCTTATTAGACACTGGTCAATTTCCTCTTTTCACCTGTAGTTATATTTGTGGATTCTAAAGAGTCTGGTTCCTCTGTTACTCTCGGTAAACAGTCTCGGTCCCCAGTCTGCCTTGTTTTCGGTGGATCATTTTACTAATTAGACGAAGACCGCCCACGTTAATCTAATTTGTTAGTTATTCCTTCCCTAACAAACTTTTCTGGAGTAAGTTTCCTCGGTTTCATTTCGCTGTAAACAAACGTGTTCACTTCCTTGCGAAGTACACACTAATCGAATAGCTGATTTCGGCCTCTCTGCTTTGTTTTGGTCTTTCAGAGTGAACACTCTGATCATTAAAATAATCCGTGTTAACACTGAATCGTTTAAAAACATTTGTGTGATGCTTCATTTATATTCATCAGAATGAATGAAAGAATCCAATCAACGAGTGCAATCTTTGAATGCCTATTTGTTTGGGTGTTACTTTGTCCGCTGTTCCGGATGCTGTACAGTTAATTGGGAGGGGGGAAAGGTAAAACGATGATTATGGATCCGAATGTTACCAGTATAGCTCACAGGAGGGGTCAGGCTGTCTTGCCCTTCAACATGTAAATAACATGCACTGTGAGGCACAATATTGTACTCGAGGTTATGGACTGTGGTTAACAGAATTGTTCTCTGCTCATCCAGCTGTGGTTGCGGAGGGGACAATGGTGAAGGAAACGGGGTTTTATGACAGGCTTGGGGTCAAGCCCAATGCCAGCGCAGAAGAGCTGAAGAAGGCCTACAGAAAACTGGCACTGAAGTACCATCCAGACAAAAATCCAGCAGAAGGGGAGAAGGTGAGTGTAGTTGCTGAAGGAAAACTGTGATCAGTGGAAGGAAGGGTGACCAATCACATTTGGTTGCTCTTTGTCCTGGACTCTGATTGGATGAACATACATATGATTCCCTTATTGTTGTTACCAAGCTACAGTCCATAGGTGAATCTCAGTATGCATACTTGACCGTACTTGTGTTCTCATGTACCCGTTTTACATCATCTTCCATTGCTGAAGACCAGTTCTAATACTAAGAACATAAGGAGAGAGGACTGTAAAAATCCCCATATGTTAATCTTGCTCCCCCCGCCCCCCCCCCCCTCCCCCCCCCCCAAATATCAAGGATATACAGTATTGGTTGTATCCTCGCTGTACGAGACCAGTCACATGATGCACCATGCCTCAAGCTTGTTCTTGGAAGGCATGTTAGCAAGACCAGTCTTGCCAAGACCACAAGTACGGTCTTTGCTTTCTTGATATTGAGATTCATCCCACATCACAACTGCAGAGCTATTTGGCCACAGCCACTGAGAATATAATAATCAGTGTTGCTGTGTTTTCTGTCTTTGTCTCTTATTTGTGTGGTTTATTGCTTGACGCTAAATGATGGTCACAGTTGTACTAGTAATCTGAACTGTTACTTTGTGTTCTTTCCGTAACATTTAAAATGCGGATAGATCAATCACGTGTTTCCTCAAAATAACCATTATTGTCCTTGCAGGCTTTGCATGTCGGTCACAGCTCTGCTGTTGTATACTGTAGCATCTTTTAGTCATTGTTAGAGGTACACTGTGAAATGTCATGTGATTTATTAATTTTTTTTGGGAAGACCTGAAATCAAATATACTGTCTGCAGTTCAAACAGATCTCTCAAGCTTATGAGGTGCTGTCAGATAAACAGAAGAGAGAAGTGTATGACCGTGGAGGGGAGAAAGCCATCAAAGAGGGCGGCACAGGAGGATGTGGGGCTTTTGGTTCCCCAATGGACATCTTTGACATGTTCTTTGGAGGAGGAGGGAGAATGCACCGGGAGAGAGGTGAATATCATGGAACATTCCGTGACTGTCACTATTGCACAATGTACTAATAAAGCATCCCAGTAGAGATTTAGATTCATCTACGGAGAAAGGCAAAATTGATGCAAAAAATGGATTCAGTTTAAAAAAATATATATGCAGTTCAGTCAAATAGTTACTTCAGCATTAGTTCAAATACAAGAACTCATGGCCTTAGGTGGAAATTAGCGGGAGAACATTTTAAACTGGATTTGAGAAAACACTTTGAGTAGTGCCAGCTAAAACCTTGGGTTCCTTTAAATAAGAGCTAGATAAGATTTTAACAACTCTATTAGTTAAGTTCTCCCCCAAGAAGCTTGATGGGCAGAGTGGCCTCCTCTCATTTTGTTTTGTAAATTTATGTTCTTAAAAAGCTGCACTTGTGCTGCTGTCTGTGTAATCCTGAGGTGTCCCATTGTGGGTTGTTTGTGATTAGCTTCTTGTCCCTTTGGTGTGTTGCTGAATCTATGCTGACCTTTAGGGAAGAACATCGTAAATCAGCTGACGGTGTCCCTCGAGGACCTTTACAACGGAGCCACCAAGAAGCTGATCCTCCAGAGGAACGTCATCTGCGACCGGTGTGAAGGTGGGTGCCGTGGACCTGACAGGAGCGACAGAAAGTCTCACTGCCTCCCTGCTTTAGGGTTTGAAATGGTCAGTTACAAAGATAATGGGTACAATCTTTATACCTTCTAAGAATTAGCTACTAGATACATTATAGCTAGGTTAGTTAACATCTTGCCTTGCCACTCACCCATAATATTTCAAATATATATTTGGCAAATACACTTTAGAATTTGGTGATCAGTGGTCATTGTTGACACGCCACAGCACACAGTGCACAACAACGAAATTATTATTATTATTCGGGATATGTGTGTTGTTTTCTGGTAAATGAATATGAGAGCTAAAGAATGTGGTGGTGCCCCTGTGGTCAGGACGGGGAGGCCGGAAAGGGGCTCTGGAGACGTGTCCGTCCTGCTGCGGCTCGGGGCTGCAGGTGCGGCTCCACCAGCTCGGGCTGGGCATCGTGCAGCAGATCTCCACCATCTGCTCCAGCTGCCAGGGCCAGGGCCAGCGCATCAGCCACAAGGACAAGTGCAAGGCCTGCGGGGCCCGGAAGATCCTGCGCCAGAAGAAGATCCTGGAGGTGCACGTCGACAAAGGTTAGACGGCTGACGCGTCTTCCCTGCGAGCCATTACCCAGAAAGCAGTGCAGCTTAGCGTGAGATTAAAGCTGCAAACCAGGCTAACTTAAAGTCGTTCACTGTGTGTGTGTGTGTGTGTGTGTGTGTGTGTGTGTGTGTGTGGAGAGATGCAGGGGGACTTGTGTTTACGTTTCTGTAAGGGAGATCTGATTGACATGTTGATAATGGATGCCCTATGACCCTGTTGACATCGTAAGCAGAGCAGCTGCCTGTGGATGGAAATGCCAGCACCTACAAATGCCGGCTTCAAATGCCCAGGTAATGCTGGACTGTTTGGTTTCCTCCGTCACATAAGCAGGAATATGCAGGAAAGAAGCCATATTCTCCATGTGACGAGTTTGTTTTCCATTAACACTAAATCAGTTCGCCTTCGCCAAACCAGAGAGAGACAAAACTGTTGCTCATGTTGGCTGGCATTTGTCTGTGAATCACCGTATCACAGTTGATAGCATGAAAAGGAGCTTGTGTACAAACACAATGTCTGGAAAAACAGGTTGTAGATTTTTTTTTTATTATTCATTTATTTTTTGTGATTCTGTCAGTTTGTGAGTTTTCAGTTTTCTGTCTAGGTTTCGTCTATCTGTTGGCTTTAGTTGAATATTTACTACTGAAAGAGGAATAAGACATTAAAACAGATGGTCAAGACCATTTATGCACGTTAAAAACACGGCAGTTATTTGTGCATTTTTAGGTTTGGATTCCTTTTTATAATGCAGTGTTTGTGTCATTTTTGAAGTCTTTAGACTTTGGTGTATACTTCTGTGCACAAGGCCTCCCTTTCCATTCAATTTTCTATTTATATTTTTATAATCCTATATAAGAGGTTGTATGTTGGCTGTAACGTCCGCACATTCAACCACTGAATTAACACTTTTGAGGGCATGACTGATTAAGTATTGATGCCCATTCTAGTCAGGAAATAGGAAATGCATTATCACAGAAGCTGCTTGGAGGTGGTTCTTCTTGGAATTTAGATGATGCACTTCACACAGTTGGCAGCTGCTGGAAGCCTGTAGAGCGCAGACTCGATCACTCCTGTTGTACAATCATACAGCACGGAGGGGAACACAGTCTGCTACAGTACGGGGGAGTGGCAGCGCTCAGGACCAGCCCGGTTGGCTCAGGCCCTGCTGATTTATCACCCATTCCTAACATTGGGGGGGGGGGGTCAGCACTTAAATGGATAGGATTAGGATTGGGATTAGTGCAATATCACCAAAAAGCAGTTTCTTTAGCTCCTGTAGTTCAGGATCAATATACAGTCACGTTACTGACATTTTTAGAATAGAACCTATATTATTTAAGGACTCAAGTATGGATCTTGTGACTGTTAATGCGAATTAAAACTTCATTCTTTCAACTTGCGGGATCTGGGATTTAGGATTACGCTGAAGTCGTTTTGCAAACCTCGTGACAGTCTGTGTTTTCCCCTCGGATTCTCTGTTGGTTTGGGGCACGCGTTTCGCTGCAGTCAGTAACGGTGAGTATTTAAGGCCCTTCCATGGTTCTCCTTTTGCGCTTGGGGTATAGGAATGAAGGACGGCCAGAAGATTGTTTTTCACGGAGAGGGGGATCAGGAGCCAGGCTTGGAAGCAGGTGACATCATTATCGTGCTCGATCAGAAGGCCCATCCCGTTTACACCAGGTAAAGAGAGGCAGGGTTTTCAGATTGATCTCTATATCTATGTACAGTATACAACAAAACTGAGTAAATGACCCCTGGCCAGTATCACAAAGACAGTAAATGACTTCAGATTGTATCATCTCTTAATTAGTGTAGGATATTTGATTTTATGCCTAAAAACAAACATCGTATCAGTCATCAAAAATAAAGGCGGACATACAAAATATTAAAAAAAGAGACTCCAATGTCCCTGATTAAGGGTGTCCTGATTTTATTGTTTTTGGTTTTTAAACATGCACATTTCTTTATTGTTTAATTGGCCAAGTATTTCTGTTCGTCAAATTAATTGATTTCATTATTGTTGGGGTTTGGCTACAAGTGAAATCTATTAAATGCACAGGTTTTCTTGCTGTTTTAGTGATACCGGACAGTGGTGTACTCACTTTGGTTGTATACTCTTATGATAGCTGCTTACATTAATGGTTAATCTATATGTTTTTGACAGAGAGGGAGAGAATCTGGTGATGGCTATGGAGCTTCAGCTAGTAGAGGCGCTATGTGGCTTCAAGAAGCCGGTTTGTACTTTGGATAGTAGAACGCTTCTCCTGACCTCCCATCCTGGTAAGTGTGTCACCTCTCGCCTGACGTCACTTAACGTCACTTAACGTTACTTGTTTCCCTTTTAAATTCAGTTTGATCTGTTAGAATGTATATCCATAACACACAGGACTGTGTTCATTTTGTGGAAATGGACACTGTAATATGATTTGTAACATTAAACCTGAATTTCAATGGCTGAAAATGTTAATGCAAGTTGAAATAAATGAAAGTTGCCACTCTGTTATACAAAATAAATGAGCTGCTGACAATTTTGATCAATTTTAATATTTTAAAGCAAAGTAATTTGCATTTGTTTAAATCAAAGTAATCCAATTACTTTTGCCATCGATCTAGTTCCGCGTCTCGGTTGAAAAGCCACCCTGTTTATTGCTGTAATTTGTGCCCACAGGAGAACTGATCAGACCGGGCGACAGGAAGTGCGTCCTTAACGAGGGAATGCCGCTGTACCGACGGCCGTTTGAGAAAGGCCGCCTCATTGTCCTCTTCTCGGTACGTGTGCCTCAGCCCGAGGGGTTGGAGTAAGAGATGCATCGAGCTGCAGTGAGGACAGGGAGCTGCAGTGAGGACAGGGAGCTGCAGTGAGGACAGGGAGCTGAGTGTCTGAAAACTGTGCTGAAAGCCGAGAGCCATAAAGAATGACTCCTTGTGCTCATGTCTTGTTGTTATTACTACTAAAAAAAAATGCTTGCAGCTAGACACTGAAAAAAACAAAAATCTGACCAATAATGTCCAATCAAAAATCTAAGCGCCCCCCCAATGAATGCAGGGAGGCTACAGAGGCTAGAATTTGGGTGGCTTGTGGGTAAATGCTGAGACTCGTCTAACGGCCATGTGCGCCCGGTGTTCCAGGTTGTCTTTCCGCCAGAAAACTTCCTCCCGGCCAACAAGCTTAAGGAACTGGAATGTAATCTCCGCGGCAAGGAGGAACCAGATGACAGCAAGAACATGGACGACGACCTTTACATCTGCGCTAACCTGGAGGACTGTGTACCACCGAGAACGCGGCAGCGCTTCCGTGACCTTGACGAGGACCTCCATTATGGTGGAGGCGTCCAGTGTCAGACATCATAGAGACCTTTTGTTCAGATGGCTAGATTCCTTTCGTAAAGACAGTATTAATAAACGCTTATATGATACTGACGAATTCAAGCAACCTTTGAAGGAGAGTCAGCCTTGCCTGTTGTGCTGGTATGTAAAGAATGGCAGTATCATCGGATTCTAAAGCCGGTTGATTTTCAGCATTGAAATGTTAATCTTGTTTTCCAAACCAAGGAAAGAACTGGTGCAGTTTTGTTGTATCCAACAGTTTTGTACAGGGACTCTGTCCTGTATATCCATAGTTATATACAGGGAGCTTAGATTAACTTCGATGCAGTTTGTCAAACTCAAAAATGACGGGCTTTTTCTTTTTAAACTGACCAAACTGGCAACTATTCTAAAACACTTAAGTAGATTGAAATCCCTGTTGTTTCTTCATTACGATTATTATAGTCGATTATGCGAGAGGCAGTCAAGTTGCAAATGTACTTCATTTGCTAAAGGGTCATTCCCATGATTTTTTATTTTTTTTTTAAAGAGGGAAAAAAACAAAGTTGGTTTTCTTATGTAGAGATTTTGACATCATCTTACCTTTAAATTACTAAAATTGTCATTGCTCTGACTTAATATTTAACTACTCCTTAATTAGGCAGCCAAAATTCTCAATGCCATAAGTTTTAAGGTATTAAAACCTGAAACTAGATGTTTCTAAATCTTTAAACTTTGTTGTACATAAACCACAATAAACAATTTGTGTGGTGATATATATTTTCACTAGCTTTATTTTCTTATCTTCATAACTCTTGCTCTGAGTCTGATTACTTTTATTACAGAAATAAATGGTAATATAATAAAACTGATTAAGGGCCACAGAGGCAAAATCGACTGTTTAGACGATTAAGTTGTATAGTTCGAGTCCGTCTTCAAAGTAATTTTAAAAATTTGAGAAAATGGATATGCCATGATAGCGAGTTTTTGGGAATGACCCTAAGGCAACAAAATGTAATTTTAAATCATGGTAAAGGTGGTGCAGTTGTGAACACCTGTACCATGTAGTGAAAAAGGTTACTGAAGGTGGTCTTTGGCCCAGGAGTTGAGCATTAAATGAATGCAGTGCTTTAACTCCAGCTGTGTGAAGCCTTTTATATTTAGTGAAGTCCGGCTTGGTCGTTTTTTTTGCTGTCACCGGTCTAGAGGCTGCTAGTAAGTCTGTTATGAAGCAGACCTTGCAGTTCAAGTACGTTGTGTGTCAATGACAGATCTGTGTACTCTTGTACAGTTCAATCATCTTAAATATTGGAATATTTTAGCTGTGCGATATTAGCAAATTAGTGAGCACTGTGGGTCACATGGTGTGACAACTGGCTGAGCTACAGCGGGGCCTACTGTTTTCATGCTATTTCTACATTAAGCACAATGATTCCTTAAATGTTTCGAGTCATGCAGTTCGTTTTGGATTTGAGGTGTCTCGTAACACCATATGCCTTGCACTTTGGGGAAAAAAAAATAAATCAGTCCCTCAAGAGTATATAACACAGATGTGATTAGCATGATTTTGTAACCAAAATAAGGATTTTTTTTTTTTTTTTTACCCTCGTGATCGTCTTGGAATATAGTCACTATAAACTTTAGTTCTGCCGCTGCCACAACGTGAACAAATCAGCACTCTGAAGGTTTCAATAATATTTTACATAGGTCACTAGGTGTGGTTCTTCAGTCAATTTTATTTTATTTTTTTTAATGTGCATGTGCAATTCAAAGGGTTGTAAATCGGAATTCAGTGAACTGCACAGTCAAACGCTGATTTATACCCTCTGGGTTACACAGAAGACGGCACCTAGCATTTCATCATCTTGTATAGTGTTGTACTTCCTGTTTGCTGGCTGTTTAGCAGACTTGCTAAATTTGGTGGCCTGATATGTCAGAATCACTCAGTCACGTGTTCCTGCTTGAGAAATTATACCAGGTTAGAGGGTCAATACAGCAAATCACGATTAAAAAGAAAACGATTTAATCAAATCGATAAATGAAAATACATGGTTGAGGAAAAAAAAAACCTTGTTCTGTAAGAAACACAGAAAATCAACTAAGAAATTCAGTCCAATAAGAAACAAGTATGACTAACCCTGTACATTTTCCTTTTTAAAAGTCATGACTTAAACACTACAATTTAACTTCAGACCTACCCCCCCACAAATTTTGCCCTGTCCAAAAAAAATAAAAAATAAAAAAAAAGTCTCAAAAGTTAAGGCTTCCAGAGCTTGAGCAGTCCATCCTCACTGTAGGTGCCGATCAGATTCTGATGTGGGTGGTGAGCGATGCCGATCACATCCTTCTCGTGAATCTACGGGTGTGCAAACAACACTCACAACAGGGCGTGCACTGTCGTCACGCAGCACGCTACCAAGCGCGTGCGATTACAAACAGCCTCCACTGGCAGCGCCGGTATGATACGACAACTGGGGTACGCACAGTCCCCACTAAAACGCGTAAATCAATCTGTTGTGTCAGAGCCAGCCACTTTGGTTTGTTTTGCTACTGGTGTTAAAGCTCTACTAGCAAATATCTTTGAACATTACTACTAATAGGGAATAATATTTCACTTAGAGAGTAATGCAGTGAGTCATTAACCAACTTAAAAACATTAAGCAATCAATTAATGCAATAAAGTGATGAGCTCAAAATGGAAATCAAATTTTAAAAAGGCTTATTGCTAATCAGGACCCATTAAGGCAAAAACAAAGGCTTACGGTCAGGGTTCTCTCCAGTTTTCCAGTGACTGTACTGAAGCAGTAGAGCACAAAATCCTCTCCCACGCAGTAGATCCACTCTCCCCGGGGTGAGAGTGTGCAGCAGACGAAGTCGCCACCTTCTCTCTTACCGGAGCTGAAGCTCCTCACGATCTGGAACAGCGTCGAACAAAATCAGGATGCCACCAAGTCACCATTACAGCACCAGGTCACCATTACAGCACCAGGTCACCATTACAGCACCAGGTCACCATTACAGCACCAAGTCACCATTACAGCACCAAGTCACCATTACAGCACTCCAGCGCCACTGTGTTCAGTTTTTTACAGTAGCAGGATCAAGGCAGCCTTGTCTGCACACTGGGACGCCCGGAAAAGGTTGAGATCCACCTCAATGGATCCAGTTCCACTGGTCCTCACCTGGCCCTGCATGTTCATGATGACGACGGTGTTGGAGCGGTTGCACACCACAAAGTGCTCAGGGTTCTTGGGCAGAAGGATCACGTTGTTGACCGTGATGTCAACGCCAGCCGCCGTACCCAAGGACTTGAAGGTGTTGCTGCATTCTGTGGTCTTCATGTTCCAGATCTGGGGGCAGAACAAGCCTTTAAGTCACACTATTCATGCTTAATCTCAACTGGACATCCAATAGAGAAAAAAAGACGTCCTTTCCGTACAGAATCGGGATTGTTCAGCAATACGGAGGCACATCACGAGGGCAGTACCTTCACTGTGCCGTCAGAGGAAGCGCTGACGACGTAATGTCCATCCTGCGTGAACGACGCCTCGTTCACGAACGAAGAGTGGCCACGGAACTCCTTCAGAGTCTTTCCCGACTTCAGCCCGTGGATCCTGGCCATTCCGACAGAAGGAAATGTCCACCCAAATCAATGTTACGCTTGGAAACATGTAAAGTACTCAGATCTCTGCAAGACTACCAGATCCATGATAACTTTCATATTAAAAGCATCTTAGGCATATCTACAGATAATATCTTTGTATTGTGGGAGGTTACGATAACTGGAATCTCTAAATTGCCCCTAGTTTGTGATTGTGTGTGTGGCCAGTACAAGTATATGCCTTGTGATTAACTGGCATTCTTATCCGTGACTCTACCCATGGCTTGTGCATGATTTTCCGTGGAATAGGCGCCCCCTGGTGGTTAGCTCAGTGAATAGCAGTTGAAAAATGAGATAAAAACACTATGGGCATTATACAACACAAAATACACTGTCCCTAAAGCATTTTTTCTGAGAGCTAAGGCACTCAATCATGACCAAAACGTCAAACCCACTATCTTCATTTGGAGGTACTGGCACACATTTCACATCACAGGTGCCTGTCAATGGTCTGAGGTCCACAAAGATCATACCTGATGGTTTGGTCGAAGGAGGCACTGAGGATCTGACCGCTGTCCTTGCAGAAGTTGATGCAGGTGACGCCTTTGCTGTGTGCGCGCTCGAACCTGCGCAGGCACTGCCCACTCTGGATCTTCCACACCTAAGAGAGCACCGAGCGATCGCATAAGACACCTTTATCTGCTATCAGAGACCAATTTAACGGTAGCAAGAGCATGTAAACAAATTAGGTCAATCCAAAACCATAAAAACACATGCTCAATGACAGTCCTCCAACAGCAAAATAAAACTTCAGACTGGGGTAAGAACTGCGAACCAAAAAAAATAAAAAATTAAAACAATGTATGAGGTCAGGGTGAGCAAACCAGTTTCCGCCTCACGCAGGAACAAGATTCCATACATTTGGCCGGTAAAGTGGTAAGAAACTCGCATATCAGGAAGCAGTTTATCGTTAAAGACCACACCCCCCCTACAACCGTTTGTTTACTCTCTTGCCATCAAGCAGACAGTACAGAGCTGTGCAGGTCCATTACTCAAGAATGACCAGCAGCAATAATCAGTCTTGTTTGGTGTACTGTCCATATCACACTGCCACGTCAAATCGGCCCTGTTCACACACGGTATTATGATGCGTCTCGGGTGATCGGATCACAAGTGGGCAATGCAAAACACAAGTGTGTTCCACCACCAAGACGCACAGTGATCCGATCACCCGAACCACTCGCCAAGCTTGGTCTGGGACGCATATGACCACATCTTTAGTATTGTAAATGGAAGGAGTCTCCAACAAGGATGTTACATGATAATACGCTCGAAAGAACGGGAAGACGCATTGCTGGTTAGAGTGCAAGTGAAACCAGATGCTTGTTTTTGTTTTCTTAGCTAGCACGCGCGAAACAAATCTGCGGCTTATCGGGTGAGAGACACCGACATTAAAAAAAACGTGTGCAGGGCCAATTTACCTTCCAGCGAAAGTGACATCGGCGGTCATGAAACCTGAACGCAAGTGGTCGGCTGGACGTGCCAGAGAGACATGAGACACAGGTGTAAACGTCGCACGTCTCAGCTGTCCACTTGTGATCTCATCACCCGAGACGCATTTCAAAAAAATCAAGCGTAAACCAGCCATTGTGCCACTGTCTTGTGCAGTTTCAGGTTCTCTCACCTGCTGTTACTGTTGACTCAATGGCATATTACCTCATGGTCTTGTCTCCTTGCATTTTACTCCTCATCTAGTCTTTTACCCTTGTAAAATTCTCAATACATAAGTTTATATTTTTTGTATGCATGTCTCATCTTTTAAATTTTATTTATTGGAGGAGCATACCGAATTCCATTGTCTACGATAATAAAGGTATTCCATCCCATTCCACTCTACTCCATTCCACTCCACTCCATTCCACTCCACTCCATTCCACTCCACAAGACGCCTCACAGAATGATGAGACAGACCTTTATCTTGCCATCCTGAGCCCCTGTAGCCAGCATCTCCGTGTCGCGGCTGAACGCCATGCACAGCACTGCGTCATCCATCATCATGAAGTTGTCCTGCGCCTGGTACTTCAGATCCTGCCACAGACATGGGGAAGCTCTTTTCACCGGGCCACCAACTACAGTGAGCATTAGCGAAAGAATTCTGACAAGACGACTCACTCAAGGAACGCCAGAAAGCGCCACCTAGAACATATATCTGCAAAACGATACCCAGCTGGGGGAGTCTCAAACAAGGCGGGTTTTCAAAGGGGCCGCTGACGTACCTTTCGGATTTTGCCAGTGGTGAAGTTCCAGACCTCGATGAAGCCATCCACAGAGCCAGTGACTAGGTACTGACCGTCGGGGGAGAACCTTGCGCATTCCACGTGCGACTTTTGTCCAAACTGTCCGAAGAGCAAGATCACGCTGACTCAAACTACATCATGTGATCAGACACCATGCAACTGACCAATTACGTGATTCACAAACCACGCAGAGAAACGAATCGTGGAGCCGATTGGTTGGGGAGCAAGCGGGGGGAGGCGCACCTTTATGTGACGGCTGAGCTGGGTAGGGAAGCGCTCCTCCTCCACATCCTTCACAGCAGCCTTGCCCCTGAATAAGTCAATGGTCGTCCCCGGGGGGAGGAGACCCTGGTGTTGTTGCCACTTCAGTGACTGTCATTGTAAAAATCATTCTGCATTAGCTAATAGCAGTACATTCTGCCATCCTGTAGGGGGCAGCAGATACCTCAGTGAAATTAGACATGTCAACACCTTAGTTGCGATTAGGGCAGAATCTCTCACACTGCCGGGTGTGAATACAGAACCAAAGTGATTTTTTGTCTACTGTATTACCAGATAAAGACAAACATTAACAGCATTCCCTTCAACTTTATTCTTAAAACTGTAAAAAAAAAAAAAAAAATCATTTTAGCTTAAACTTTGATTTAGCTTAAACTTTGAGGATTTTTTAATTCAACATGGAAATTCACAACACAAAAATCCACTATAAAAAATCAAGATTTTAAATCAAACTTAAAAAGACAAATTATATTTAAATTTTGAAGTTATTTTACAGTTACAATTATGAATCATTTCAAGGATTAAACAAAAGAGAGTAATTAACCTAGAATGTAGATATAAGATATTTGGGAATTCTCTAAATCCCACGAGGCGGCAGCTGACCTGGCCAAGCAGGGCCATGAGACGGGAAGGCGGGACCACGCTGACCTCGCCCGCCAAGGCCTGGGCAATGGCGGCTCGCCGTTTCTCCTTGCTGCTCCCGTCTGGATACGCCTATTGGACCACAGGAGAGCCAAATGGTCGTGGGGCTAACGATTCACAAAACCCATGTGTGGAGACACAGATCAGGGCTCCACACACCAAACGACATACAGACGCTCCTCCACTTACGAACGAGTTACAGCCGTTCGTAAGTATGCACAGAATGTACAGAATGAATTGAAGCCGTTCGTAACTTGAAATGTTCGTAAGTCGTTATTCAACATCATTTTAATGGTATACGCAAGTACAAAGAGCTGGGATGCTGGGAGTACGCACGCTACTGCGCGGCGGGAGTAGCGGCCAGAAGTCGTACTAGGCGGAATTGGCACGCAGACAAAAAATAAATTAAAAATTATGTTGCGGACAGGAAACGGGAGCCCAATGAACACAATGTGGACTTACAGTCGCCTTCCTTCGTATGTCTGATAGGTCGTAGGTTGAAAGTTTGTAAGTAGAGTGTCTGTATTCAGCAAAACTCCCCACTCTATGATTTATTATCTATTACAATCTAGGTACAGATGACATACCATCCCACCTCAGCTCTCATCACAATACAAAATGGTTTAGTTATGGTAGACAGACTCAAACCCACTGCAGACCGAGAAGAGACAGACTTTGTGGGACAAAGACAGCTCTGGGCCTCCTGATTTGGTTAATCATATAAAGCAGCAATCCTACATCAGCACACGCATGACATTTACACACGCACAGGTCAACACACGCATGACATTTATCTGCAAGACACCCACCTCCCGCGGGTCGAAGTAAGACCGGGCCAGCAGGTTCTCCAGGTGGATGTAGCGCTCCGGCTGGGTCTGCTTCAGCATGATCATGGGGTCTGTCTGCCGTAGGAGGGAACGCGCAGCCCCCAGCTCGCGCAGCTCAATCAACTCCAGCACCACCTGCAGGGGACAATTGGATGGGTGTGACAGAGCAGGAGGGGGGTGCTAGAGCAGGGACACCACACAGGGATGCCCCAAGGACACCAGGCACCCTGACTCTTCATTCATTCATTGTTAACACCCACAATGCACGTGTGTGTGTGTGTGTGTGCGTGTGTGTGTGTGTATGTACATATATATATATAATAGGCATGTCATACTTCAATATTAAAATATATGTATTTCTTTAACTTAGACACTTTTGTCCAAAGCGACAGAATAAGAAGGTACAGTATGCAGAGAAGGTACAGTATGCAGAGAAGGTACAGTATGGATTTCAATATACAAATGTAACTTGAGTTCCAATCACTGAACGTTAGACATCAGGAAAGCCCAGGCGTCACCTGCTCATAAAGGTCGATGAGGGTCTTGTCAGGAAGTTTCAGGGACTGGATGGCCTGCAGGACTGTGTCCCAGTGGCCGCTGTTGATGTCAGCCACGAAGCTCTCAATGCTGTCCACCGTGTTCAGGGAGATGGTGGTCTCCTCCTGCAGTGTGGCCAGGGTGCGCTGCAGACTGTTCTCCTTCAGGTATTGCATGATCAACCGGATCACACTGCAACACCAATCATGTACGTTAAAATACGTCTCGACAGCCCCACAGTGGAGGGGGGGGGCTTTGGGTGCATGCACCCCTGATCATCATAAACAGTTCAATAAGCCATTACAAAAAAACACATACTAAACAGATACAGTTTTTAAGGTTAAAGCTAGAAGCCTACATTTCAATCTAAGCAAGATATTCCCCGTAAAGCTTAACGGTAAAAGGAGTGGTGGATCAAGTCAGAGTTGCTACAGTCCCCCATAACCATGTACGGTAAGATGTCCTGTGCCCTATGCTACCCTCGTCAGACTCCAGGCTCACCGCAAGCCTGTACTGGACAATCTGTTAATATGCATTGATGTAAGTTGAGAGTTAACGTCAGCTAAAATAAACAAAAATGTCAGCTTACATAAAAAAAAATAAGAATGCAACAAAAAAGGTCACTGAGGATAATTCGAGGGCCAGTACGCTTTCGAGGAAACCAACTCGTACGCATTTACAGAATGTGTGTTATTCGTTACGAAGAGCTACCACTAAAACGTAACACGTATTTACAGATGGGATCGTAACGCGACCGCATAAAGGACATTTGGGGAAATGACTGAATCACATGCAAAGGTTTGTTTAACCTTGTCATAAGCATTTTTTCGAATACGATCGTAACTAGTTTAGCCTAACCATTCACCTGTTTGTAAACATCGACCTAGCTGTTTGTAAACTCCCTGCAAATCATCATTTCAATAAAACAACTTCATTAACGCAGAAAAGCTCAAATGAATCTCGTTCAGTGCAGATATGTTGAATAACCTTTGAAATTAGTAATTAGTAACATTCTGGGTAACCGGCAGGTGAAAATAGTCAGGATGCCTAACAGGCCTCAGTTGAACTAACCAGCTAAAAGTAATGCAGCGAGAGGCTACGCAATTGTGCTCAAGGCAGCATTTAAACGCTCCTACTCAAAAAATAAATAAAAAGAGTCCGTTTAGCTTACTCTGCTGATTCCACTTCCAGAGACATGATTAATTCCTAAAAAGGGCGACCCCGCGAAGCAAAACGGTTAATTGCACGTTTACAAGCTGGCAAACCGACTGGCCTCCCGACGAAACAGCGTCACGTGACCCTAACTCCGGCCCCAGAAATTTGCGTCATTCTGTCATCATGTCCGTAGATACCGCGTGTGCGGCTAAATGTGCGTATGCACGGCCGCCATGTTGGGGAGGTCAGGAGTCACAAGCCATGGACCGTAGAAGATACGGAACGTGAAATATCGCTTCAGACTATCCTGAAAATGACTTGACACCGTCGTGATGAATACTACCGAAAACATGACGTCTATAAGATTCTAACGGGTCTGGATGCTGTTTAGCCAAATGGCTATTTCAGTATTAGTTTAAATACTAGAACTCGTGGCCATAAGTGGAAATTAGCGGGAGAACATTTTAAAACAAATTTGAGGAAGCACTTCTTTACACAGCGTGTTGTTAGAGCATGGAATAGTCTTCCTGCTAGTGTAGCGGAAGCTAAAACCCTGGGTTCCTTTAAATCAGAGCTAGATAAGATCGTTTGTAAATTTATATTCTTATAACGTTACTGAATAATTGTTAAAGGCAGGTGTAGGGGTACATGTTATATTTACTTAACAATCACCTCATTCTCTGTATTATTTACTTAATAGAAAATGATCAGCTAGAATGCGTTTGTACAGAGCCCCCGAAGTCCCATAGAGTGATTTTTTTTTATAACACTGAACCAACGGTCAAGCATGGTGGTGGTAGTATCATGCTGTTTTGCTGACAGTACTGTACATCAGTACATTGCACAAAGAGGATGGAATAATGAAGCAGCACTTGATAGATAACTGGGATTTTTTTTTGTCATAGTAGCAGATATAAAAAGAATTTTCCCCCCACAGTCCAAAGACATGCTGAGGCTAATTGGGGTTGCTAAATTGCCCTTAGGTGTGCATGTGTGAGTGAATGGTGTGTGAGTGTGCCCTGCGATGGGCTGGCCCCCCAAGGGCCCCCATCCAGGGTTGTTTCCTGCCTCGTGCCCATTGCTTCCGGGATAGGCTCCGGACCCCCCACGACCCAGTAGGATAAGCGGGTTGGACAATGGATGGATGGATTAACTCTCTATGTTTTCATTCTCATTTTATCATGAATAAAGTGTGCCTTTCTGAAATTATTTCGCCACTTAGCCTGTGTGGTTTGTTATTAGGTTAATGTTAATGCATAAGAAGATCTAACGTTATGCTCTGAAAAACACATTACTATCACATTACTTCTATTATTTTAGAAGCTTCATCTGATAGCCCAGATACTGTTTTGTCAAACATATATTAGATTATTAACATTATATGTTAAACATATATATATATATATATTTTATATTCCCGCCACATCTGGGAGGGCGGCGCCCGAGCGCCCCCTATGGGCCAGTCGCAACTGTGGTCATAGAAGTGTTATGAAGGCAGTACCCCCCAATTATGGAGGGGTAATTCGCACTCTGCATAAAAGTGTAGTACTCCTATCAAACGTATAGATGACAATAATGTAGAGCAAGAACAACAATGTGGTGAAACTGTTTCAGTGAGTAAAGATTCACTTTGCAATCACTTTTCTCAGAAACATGAGAGTGTGCTACGCGAACAGGCGGAAGCCAGAGCAAAACGTGAGCAAGTTTTATATGGTTGTAGCATATCAAGTCTATAAAGTAAATAAAAGTATAAAAGCCTATAAAGTAAATATTGGTTATCAAATAAATTAGTTTTATCATTCAAAGTAGGTCTAATCGGATTTTTTAATTTTACGTGACGCTGTCAGTGAAATATTATTTTATAGAGAGACGCAGCAGCAGGATCAATAGAAAAAATTGAGGAATTTAAAACGTGGATGCTTAGGCTGTATATTCTTTAAGCTTAAGCCCACTGATTCCTTTATTTTTAAGCCTATTTTTGTGTGGAATGCCATTGCCAAACCTGTCCGTTGTTGCCTATATGCTGTTTAAAAATAAATATTTTCTGTTCTGAGTGGCAATTATGCCGTTGCTCATATTTCTTTATGACATAAGGCTTCGGTTTAAGGTGACATTTGTTAGGCATGCAGATTATTAGTCCCTTTTTTAAATTTTAGGGAGGAAATTTTAGTGGAGCGAGGAGCGGTGTTGAGCGGAGCGGCTTAGTGCGAATTAGAGCGGAGGAACGGGCGGAGCAAACAGCCTCGTGAGCGAGGAGCAGAAATTCTTACCGTTCCACCCCGCTCACATGCTCTGGAACAGGGGGTCTCCAACTCCAGTCCTGGAGAGCTACCATCCAGTAGGTTTTCTATCATACTCGGCTTCTGATGAGCCACACCTGTTCTCAGGTAAATATCAGGAACAGCTGTGGCTCATCAGAAGCCAAATGGAACAGAAAACCTACTGGAAAGTTATCACTTCAGGACCGGAGTTGACCCCCGCTCTGGAATATAGTGAAGTGAAAGTGATTAATCGTCAATGTCGACACACCACAGCACACCAATGAAATGTGTCCTCTGCATTTAACCCATATGGGGCATAGTAGCAGGGACGGATTATGGGTTGTGTGGGCCCCTGGGTAAAACGTTCACGAGCCCCCCCACCACCACCACCACCACCACCACAATTCAAGGGCCCTTGGCAGCCAAACGCCCTCCCTCCATGTTTCCATCAGAGGCCCTATAGGGTCAGGGGCCCTTGTAGGCAGAGGATCAAAGAATGTAGGCCCTCTAAAATAGACAAACGAAAATACATTGTTGATAAGCATTGCAAATTGTTTTGGGCTAGGGGCCCCATGGGCCCCCTGCACCCCAAGGGCCCCTGGGCAGCGGCCCCGCTGGCCCGGTCCGTAATCCGTCCCTGCATAGTAGTAGGCAGCTATTATTTAGCACCCAGGGAATAGTACGTACCTCGCTCAGGGTACCTCGAGGTCCCTTGCTGCGCAGAGATTCAAACCATCAATCTTCCAATTAGAAGCGCATATGTTCTATGCTTCTATGCAACCATTAAGCCAACGCTGACAACCTCCACGCTTTCATTCTCCCTGCTTTTCCCCGAGTGCCTGATTCTCCTGCTGTGTGGTTTTGCATGTGTGATTCTCCCGAAAGCCAGGCTGGTGAGTGTGTCCTGATCGCCCTCTTGATTTGAGCGTGTCACCTCTCTCGTGTCTGCACGTCTGCCTGCTTGATCCTGCACCCCCAGGACCGTCCTCCATGGCTTTGTGACTGCAGCATGGGTACCTCAGGAGGGAATTTGGACGAAGAACGGAAAAGCAGTAGCCTGTCATCTCTTTGTTTACAAGTTAGTACAGGGGAAACTGTCACCCGTGTTATGTTTTTTATTAATTCATGAATAATGTTTGTTTGATTAAGTATTTTAGTGTTCTTTTGAACTTATAAGTGTAAAAAAGGGATTAGAAGGGTTGTCAATGTATGAGGCAGCTATCTAAGGTAAACGGTGAACAACTGTCCTGTGAGCTGTCTGGGGCGGCAAACAGAAGTGTTTTGTGAGACTGATATTTTACAAAGTTCAATGGGAATAAATGGGTTAAAATACCTTGGTTATAAGACATGATTATATATATAACTTAAGAAGTAAAGAAATGATTATACCTTTGATAAATTGTTTTATATATAGCTTTTAGCAGTTAGTGTTTTATAGAAATTAACAGAAACATTTTAGGTGCAATTATTAGACTTTGTGGAACTCTATTCAGCATTAATAAATACAGTAGCCAGGCGATAGGCAGCTACAGGTAGCCAGATTAAAATACTATGAAATACCCATGAATTTTCATTATTGAGCTATAGTGGTTTATTGTTACTCCTGTAAAGGTGAAGAAGGGTATGTTGTTCATGACAAGTATTAAAGTCCACGCCCACCTGGTCCCTAGTTCTTTATATAATAATAAAGGGGAGGGCAAGACAAACAGGGAATGGGAATAGGGAACACAAGTAACAAAGGGGTCTTTCTTTGTATTTTTAAAATATTTTATTCACCACACACGGACACTTCACAACACTTCACAACACAGCAGGTGCACAGGACTTCGGGAGTGACCCAGGCCAAAACAATAAACAAAACAACCAACGAACACGTCCCAAACTAATCTAAACCTAAGTGTAACGAAAACAAGTGAAAATGAAACAACAATACTAAGCCCTATCTCCCTAACCAAACAAACAATAAATCAACAATAAGTCACAGAAAAAGAAAAAGGCAGTCACTCCGTACGCACCAAGTTACAAACACACAGTCCAAGCAAGTGTCCGAGGGGGCGAGCAAAAGAGTAGTCGACAAACAGGCAGGAGATCAAACCAGAAAAGCAATCAAACCAAAAGAAAGAAAAGGGCAAAACGGAAAATCAGGAACCAATAACCAAAACTGTGATACACAAAATCCAAAACCAGTAACGCAAACCACAATAATCAAAAATCAATGAGCAAAGCTCCAGGGGATGGAAGAGGCGTGGCCAGAATCCGGAAGGCGGAGCAGAAGAGGGAGCTGCCTGGAGCCCTCAATCTATCAAGATGTCCAGCACACCCTGCAACATGTGACGTCACCACTACCAATGACGTCCGTGCATCCAGCTCGCCGTTCTGCCTGTGTCATCTTCCATGTATGACCCGCTGCCTGCCTTCTGGTTGCCTGGCAATTGGAGGGAGCATCAGCACTGGCTTGTCATCACCCCCCTGCTCCCCGTTTGTGTCTCATATTATTGTTTGGACAGTATGATTGGGCACTTAGCCATCTCTCCAATTTGACTCTTCCTGCCGGCCCCTGGAGGATGGGCTCCCCCTTTGAGTCTGGTCCCTTCCAAGGCTTCTTCCTTCTCGGGAGTTTTTCATTGCCACTGTCGCCTATGGCTTACTCACTGGGGGCTTTGTGTGGGGATGCTGTAAAGCGCTTTGAGACGATGTAATGTTGTTGCGCTATACAAAGATAAATTTGTTTGTTGTTGTTTTGGAGAACTTCAAGGAGGTTGCCAGCACCCCAGAGGAGTTCTTGGAGCTCACCCTGCACCAGCTCTCCGACATCATCGAAAAGGATGAGCTCAATGTCGGAGATGAGGATGTGGTGTTTGAGGCCATCCTCCGCTGGATAATGCACGAGCCTGCCACCCGCAAGGCCCATATTTCAGTGCTGTTGCCTAAGGTGACTATAATCATACAGTGTTCTCACTGACATGTGGACATAACAATAGCACGCTAATCCAGTGAAGTCCTCAATCCTTATCACTGTAGCTAGATACTAAACCTCCATTTCCATGTTCCATAAGTCTACAACTTCCAAGTATTTCAACACAGTTAACCGATGGCGAATTAACCGATGGCATAAGACACTCAAATGAGAAATTAAAATGTGGACTTGCTGTTGTATCCTTTATGTTAAGAGTTGCTCTTTTCCAGAGTTATTCAAAAAAGCACCAAGAGACTCATGGGAACTCTCTCCTTCTGGTTTCCTGTGTAGGTGCGATTGGCTCGCATGAAGGCAGACTATCTTATGAAGACCGTGAAGAACAATGGTCTTGTGAAGGCCAGTGCAGAGTGCAGGCTCACAATTAGTGAAGCCTTGAAGGCCATGTGTGATGGTCCACCAAATTCAGACTTTCAATCCCCGCTGCTCCGCCCACACCTGCCCTCTGAGATCCTGCTGGCGATCGGTGGCTGGACTGACCACCAAACCAATAAGATTGAGGCATATGACTCTAGATCTCACTTTTTTGTGTTTCTCCTAAAACATTTGTATGACTGCTTTGGACCACTTATATATGTGCGTTCTTTTTCAGGGAAGGTTTTTCTTTATAAATCCCAGTATTTCCTATAAATGTATGCATGAATGTCTATTTCATTCATATGAACCCTTTATAAATGAGCCCCTGGTTTCTTACATTTAAAGTCCCTAAGCAAGGACCACATGACTTTGGGAAAGTTGATGTTTACCCATCCCTTTGGTATCTGAGTGATCACTTGCCTTTGGTGTCTCCCAGGTGGGCGGTTTCAACGAGTCTGTGTGCCCGCAGACCGTAGAGGCCTATGACCCCGTAAGAAATTGTTGGCATGCTGTGGCCCCCCTGCTCATGCCACGCGCCCACTTTGGCATCGAGGTGGTGGACGACCTGCTCGTCGTGGTAGGCGGCAGCCATCATTACTTTGGAAACATCATGGGAGTAGAGTGCTTTGATGCGGAGACAGGCAGCTGGTACCGCGCCCAGGACATGGGCACATCCCGCAGGGGCCTGAGCTGTGTGGTAGTGCCAGCGCTCCCCAGCATCAGGCAATACGCTGCCCCTGGTGAGCGCCTGATGGCCACCCCAGAGGCGTTACACCCACAGCCTCCAGTACCATGCCCAGTGGGTGACCACAAGAACAGACCCTCCCAAAGCCGACCCCTAGACATAGATCGGTGCCATTGGCTTTGAATGACCTGTACTGTCAGTGCTGTCAATATAGCCTGACAGCTTCACAACCCCCTGTGGACTTTGAGTGCTGACGTTCAGGGACTCCGCCTTTCAGCCTGGTTCCTCCCGAGATTTCTTCCTAATGGGGAGTTCTTCCTTATTGGCCTCCAGTACCAAACCCTCCCAAAGCCGACCCCTAGAAAATAAAAATAAATCCAGACCTGAGATACCCTGTATGTTTCTTTTGTTCATTAACCTTTTTTGTTTGAGTTTTTGATGCTCTTCCCTAATCCAGTGTAATGTCAAGGTGAAACTGAAGCCTTCTCCAGCACGCACAGCACGAGAGACAGGGCCCAGAGTGGATGGGATACCAGTACATTACAGGACAGACCCTCACACACAATGGCCAGATTAAAAACACACAGGCATTGAATTCAAACCCGTAACCCTAAAGGTCAATTTACAATTTCTCCTACAGAGCCACTGTATACAGTATATAAAATAGCTGCTTTAATGTAAATTTGAAGTCTGCAGCCTAATCTGGCATCATGACTCTGTTGGGGTCTCCAAGGCAGGTCATCTATTCATCTCTAACTACGCCCCTGGTATGAGTTATAATGGTGGATAAATGACAGTAAGTAAGAGGAGGACAGATACTTCAACAATGTTATTAGTGTTGTTGCGTAGTTTGTCCACCAGAGAGCGATGCACTATTATATTAGTTTATAATGGATCTGGTGTATGTATGTATAAATTGTAAATGGACTGCATTTATATAGCGCTTTTCTACTCCTACGAGTACTCAAAGCGCTTTACAATACATGCCTCACATTCACCCATCCACACTCACATTCACACACCAGTGGCGAAGGCTGTCATGCAAGGTGCCAACCAGCTCACCGGGAGCAATTTGGGGTTCAGTGCCTTGCTCAAGGACACTTTGATGGGGTCAGGAGGAACCAGGGCTCAAACCTGCAACCCTATACCTCCTGCGCCACCATCTTCCCCTGTATATATATATAGTGCCTATAGAAAGTCATCATAAAGAAAAATGTAATTTTACAGAAAATAACTAATTTTTTTTACATTAGTTTCTCTTTTTTAAAAACTCTGTAAAGTTATACATATCCCCCAATTAGTAAACCAACTTTTATTTTACGCATAATTCCAGTAATGAAAAATTACATGTATTTCACATTTTTAAAAAGAAAAATGCTGTTTAATTTATACTGCATGTTTCCCACTTTCTCAAATTACATACAAATTTATGTAAAATCACAGCAATTGACTAATTTAATATGTAACTCATAATTTAAAGATTTATGACCATACTAAAAATGTAACATTTTTCTTTGTAATTTTGAGGTAAATCCTATTAGTTTTACATTACTTTGACATTTAATTTCTAAGTCCAATGTTTTTTTTAAATTACTTTCAAAAAGATTATCCAGAATGGAATTGCACAGGTGAGGCAGCAGCCGCCCCTCACGTTTATGTAGATCATCAGCTCCATGTCTCCCAGAAGCATGAATTAGGAAATACAGAGGACTGATACTCAGCATCCATGCACGTTAGTCCAACCCCCCCACAATCTCAAAAAATGAGACCACATCACTTTTTTTATCTTTTGCATATTGTAGGCGTGTCTGTGTAAAATGTATAGGTTGATATTCTTTATATGCACTAAAGAAAGATATTGCATAATATTGCCATAAAAAGCCAACTTTCCTCGTGTTTGTTGCTCCCCACCTGTCTGGTCCCTTCCCCACTAGTGGTGCCCGCCCCGCACTTTGAGAGGCAAGGAGCTGTACCATTGCAGTAAACATTATGCATCTCACTGCCACAGCATTTGGCAGAAAAACAGGAAGAATATCAATGGCTGATCTATGTAGTTAAGTGTAATGGATATGGCGTTTATGGTGTGTATGGTTACTTTACTTTTTTGCAGTGCAAAGGGGGAAATGTCACTGTTATGTTTTCATTATTCATTGTGATGTTATTATGTGGAGGGCAAACATTTCTAGCCATCAAGGACATAGACTGTTTTAACAAGTTCATTTTTCTAACAACTGTGAACTAAACTTAACACATTTACTAAAGGACTTGAACTGGTTCAGATTTTTGTGACATTGTGAATCACTGTTTAGGTCCAGATAAAATCTTAGTAATACAGGATTACTGCCTTAGTTGTGATGAATGAAACGGGTAAAAAAAGTGAGTTAGTTCTCACTTAAAATGGTGAAGTATAAACGTGTTTATTAATTTTTTCTATATGAACTGAACTTTGAACTAGTAAAGTGTGAACTTGCACTGATTATTGCTTAAAACCCTATCAGGCTATTGATGATGACACAGCTCTGGGGCAGTGCTTCTGAGCCAACCGCCTGCGCACAGCAGCCCAGCCGCTCCTAGCTCAGTTCCTAGTGATGGGAAGTTCGACTCAATTAACTAGTTTGATTCTTTCGAACTGTCCGTTGTAATGAATCGATTCTATCGTTTCACTATTTTATTTCGTCTATTTTTGCGCCTGACCGTATGACTCAACGAATCATGGGATCGGATAATAAATCAAACGGTGTCTCAAGGTTACGTTATTTGACTGAAAGATGGCGCTGGTGTTCAACAAAAATGTTCAGCTTGACTATTTACAATAAAAAAAACAATATATAAAACGCAGAAAGGGTGTCGATGCTGAATAAACACGCGTGTATATAGTTCTTATTTTCTTTACTTTAGCCAAATTCATGTGCATGAGTATCGAGGACTACATCAGTTAACAACAACTGCAATATTACCAATACAATCACACACACATACAATGAGCATGAGTAAACTTGCATACATTGTTGTGTAAACGTCAAAGTTAATAAATATCTTTGTTTTTTGATGAAAGACATATAGTTTTATTATACAGAAACGCAATAATTTACTGTTGTGGTAAATGATAAACAGCTGCGTTGATTTTATTACTTTTAACAGCGTAACTGCATTTCCGCAGTTAACGCCGCGAGGGCTCTTGGGATCGATTCGCAAACCGTTCATTTGAGTCACCGACCGAGTGCCCGAAAACCATAAGGTAAATTCGTTCATCAAACGGTTTGCGAACCGATCCCAAGAGCCATTGCGGCGATTACTGCGGAAACGCTGCTACGCTAATGAAAATCTCTCTTAATCGGATCACGATAAAATCTATCTGTACTGACCAGCTACAAATAACGAGGCTGAAGTTGGCTACTTATTCGGATTTTTCCGGTCCACCTTAAATGTTTCTTTTTTTCAGCTATTTTTACAGGCCCCTGCTCTTTCATTTCAAAACGTCCCAAAAATCTGCCATTGCCATCTTATAGTAGGTATAACAGAGTGTAAGCAGACTTATTTTTGTGAATTTTTACTGTAGCATTTTTTAATAATCACCCCCTAAACTTGGCACCCCACTTCATTCTATATGGGTCTGATTGCATTTTTCAGCTATTTGTACCTCCTAAGCCCTACATCCAGCCCTATAAGGAGGTCCTCCAACTTACAGGGAAAAACTTGGGGGTTGTTGGCAGTATTGGCACCTCACACTGGTCCATATCAGCTTACTTTCGAAGCCGCTTACGGCATAACCGACAACTTGGAGGAAGTCTTTAAAATTCTTTGTTTTCGCACCACAGCACCATCTAGGTTTATTGGTTTATTTTCTGAGTACTGCATGCTCTCCAAGGGCGGAACTGGCCAGTATCATGGCTGACGGTATGAAATTTAAAGCCCACAAAATAATTTTGTGTGGCTGCACCTCCTATTTCCAGTGAGTAGCTGTGACCCACATAGACTAATACAGTGTTAATTTTGACAGCAAAATTATGTATTAATTGTATAAAGTCTTTTGTCTAAAATGTAATTTAGTTTCAATCATAATTTAGTCATCTAAATTATTTTAGTTTTAGTCTATTTTTAGTTGACTAAATATAATAAGATTACAGTTGACTAAAACTACAGTTGATTTAGTCGACTAAAATTTAAATTATTTTAACCTAAAGAAATGAATGGCAGGAAAAGTAAATGCTTTCATAGTGATTTAACAGTCAAAAGGATGCGGAAGGGGTGTTTAATTACTTTGCATTATAATAAAAGGGGAGGCGATGTCAAATTTGCAATTTAATACACACGAATTTACTCTGTCCGTTATTTTTTGCCAAGCCAACTCTCTTTCTTTAGCCGATGCAGCCGTATTGCTTTTTTTCATTATTATTGTAAAGTGTTATGTTTAAAGTTTCCCTTTGATGTCAGAAAGTCATTATGTTCACCAAGATGAAAGGAAACCAATGTTAAGGGATGGTATTAAGGTCTGACTGTGCAGTACACAAAGGCACAGATTTCACTCTTATTTGAAACACAAACTTATGTTTATTTACCGGAAACTGAGTACTGTAAAATCAGTAGTGCCATTAGTGCAAAAATAAAATCACTTCAAAGTGCATAGGCTATAATGCCACCAGGCCTGCTCTCTCTGAATATTAAAATAGAAATAAAAATAAATATATGTAGACGTAGTTTATTGGTGAATTCATGTTCGTTGAAGTTTCCGCTTTTTAACAATTGAATAAAGTAATGTTATTTGTTATATAAATCAACTCAGGTGAAACAAAAAATGTACGTTTTCAGGGTTGCCAAATCTCAGGAATCTGGCATGACACTCATGCTTTCAGAATCGCAGGAAATCTTACGGCAAAACTATATTATACCATTATAAACCTAAAATTAGCTACGTCTAAAGTGTATTTACACGGTTAAATACAGAAGCAGACTATTTACAAGGTCTGTTAGCCTCCAGCACCGCATGTGCCTGTAAAAATGCACAAACGTGTGCGGTGTAGCCCAGCTTGCCGCATTACAAATATCCTGGACTGACACCCCCTTGAACAGGGCCCAAGATGTGGCCATGCTTCTGGTAGAATGGGCCCTCAAGCCCTCGGGAGGCTGAGAGCCCCTGCATGTATAAACTAAAGAAATAGCCTGTACAATCCAGTGAGAGAGCCTCTAGCGTGACAGCGGCTTGCCCTTCCGGGGGGGGGGAATGGACACAAACAACTGATCGCGCTTCCTGAAGCCTGCTGTCCTGTTTATATACACATGTAGGGCCCGAACTGGACACAATGTGTTTAGCTTCTGTTCCTCAGCAGAGGACAAAGGAGGGGGGTGGAAGGCTGTCAGCTCCACCGTAGAGCACCTGTAGGTCGAGTCCACAACCTTAGGCACAAAAGCAGGATTAGGACGCAGGCACACTTTGGTAAGTCCCGGACCAAACTGCAAACAAGAAGAGCGGACAGACAAGGCCTGCAAATCGCTCACTCGCTTTGCTGTAGTCAGAGCTAAAAGCAGCGCTGTCTTAAGAGAGAGATATTTCAACCCCACCCCGTCCAAAGGCTCAAAAGGGTGATGAGACATGGCACCCAGCACCAGAGACAGATCCCACAATGGGACTGACAGCTTAGAAACCAGGCGTTTCCGGCAGGTGCCCTTCATGAAACGACAGATCAGGGGGTGCTGTCCAGCCGGCTTCTCACTAAAACCAACGTGACAGGCTGAAATCCAGGCTGGCCCACCTGTCTCTTCCTTTGTTTACCTTAATTGTTTCATTGCATCCAGCGGTGTCTTGTTCTCTTGCCCTATTTAGCCCTCTTACTCCAAGCCCTTCTTTGTGTTTTGTCCCGATAATCCTGCCAAATCGTGATTATAGTCCCGTCTTGTGTTTTGACCTTTGCTTTGCCTGTGTGTTCCTGCTCCTGCCTAACCATTTTGCCTGCTTGCTGTGCCTGCTAGTGATGGGATTAACTAGTAAAGGCAATTCTGAAACTTCAAAACCATTCTGACACATTTGAACCAATTGTTTTGAAACGTTTAAAATATATTAGGCTCAAAACTGGCATCTACTGGTGGAAGCTGGTACTGCAGTCACTAATGTGCCAAAGCTCCCCTTTGCTAAAGTTAGTACTTATCAAGTTGCTTATATTCGCCAATCATTACATGGACTCTGTGTCATGGAAAGTGATCTACAACCAGTTTGGTCCAGATTGACTATAATTAGTATGTCATTGTTACATTGTATCAGGTTGATCATGTTGCCCTTTAAACAGAAATACAGTATGAAGCTGTTAGTATGATAGTGTGTTCAGTTTGTAATGTCGTCAGTGGCGTTGGAAGAAGTTTGACATTGGGAGGGTATTTGGGTGATGTGCATCACCACATCGGAATGAGCACACATGCTGTACTCACATCCTTAATAATAATAATAATACTTTATTGATCCCCATGGGGGGACTTTCCTTTCATTTACCCCGTCTTGCTCTCCTTGACACACAGACAGGTGAGAATGAGCTCGGCAGTGAAGGACAGCCACCTGTAGCAGCACCTCTGAGGATGGGGGTTGAGGGCTTTGCTCAAGGACCTGCAGCTGTGCGTGCTTATTCTATCAAGGCCAGGATTCAAACCAGTAACCTTCTGATCACAGGCACAGAGACTCAGTTCACACACTGTCACTGACACAGAATAATGCCCCTGAATGGATGTGATTATTTAAAACTAATAAAAATTTCATCATTTTAAATGAGACTAACATTGTTTAGGGTGCAGTTTCACAATAAAAATAACTTTAAAAAATTCTAATCCATGTGATAAAATGATTTTGTCTGATATAGGAGTGCAATTCTTATTAGGATTGTACTTATAAGTATCAATTTTTTTTTTTTAAAGTACCACACATTCAAATCTATTAATGTTACAAAATGCAACCTGTCCTATGAAATTCATTCAAGACATGTTTAAATACAGCATTGTAAGTTACAGTGCATCATAATAAGGAAAGAGAAAATATGCTGTTTGTGGGCAGCTTGGTCACAGCCGGAGGCCCCCGTTTGCGTGTACAGAGACACACTGAGCCATTGATAGAGGCTTGACTCTGACAGGTTTTATTTATCGTGTTTCTTACATGAAGGGCTGCATCAGACGCACTCAGAGTTAATGAAACATTAACCCTGCACTATTCAACAGTTAGTCCAATAGCACCTACCCCATTACAATTTGGTTTGCAACAAAAATGACCTTTAGTACATAAGTGACCTTTTATAGTCAGAAGAGGGCATAAGGAAGGATGTTAGGACACCACAGTTCTGGGAACTGAACAAACTGTTTTGCTTAGAGTATAATCAAGATATGTTTGAAAAAGTGCAAATGGTACATGAAACTAAAATAGTGTTTATGTAGTGTTTTACACATCTAAACAACCACCAACATCAACAGAGCAGAATTAATGTATGAACATAACCAATAAATGCATTAACAGGACCAAGAAAAATGTTCTGCATTTCTGTGTGTGTGTGTGTATGTGTGCGTCTGTCTCTTCAAAGGTTGAGTCTGGTGTGTATGTAGGGGACAAGGGAAGGAGGGGAGAAGTTTCCGTGTGCACCTGCTGTGAACCCTGGGTATTCGTTACATACAAAAAAGAGAAGAATAGAAACTAAGGATAAATAAAGTTACCAAAAGACAAGAGCCTGTAAGTCATGAGTTACTGAAGAGGGTGACACCTCACCCAAATGAACAGGCCATTTAGCATCAGTAATATCATATGTACTACTGAAATGCCAAGCTTAATAGAAGAACAAATAAAGAATGTAGTCTACCTAACATACTCATTAGACGAACAAGATCATGGGTAAACCACCAACAAACCAGGCCATATAACTAGCACAAGAGCAGTGATGAGCTCGACGGTGGAAATGAAAGAGCTTTTATCATTCGGGATCACTCTGTTACTCAACTTAGCACAGCACTACACCCTTACAAATACTGCGTGTTACTCCAAATATCTAGTCATTGCAGAACAATGGGCCTAAGTGGCTCAAGGAAATCGAAACACCACAGAGCCTATCATTACCTGATCTTCTGCACGCATGCATACAATAACAGGCTGCCTGAATGCCAAGCTGCCCACAAGCCCTTATATATATATATATATATATATATATGCAAAGCATCACAAGCCGGTGGCTGAGTGGTCAAACAGGATACACAGCATTTTTGCTACAGTTGAAGAGAGTACTTCCTGTTCCAGATTAATGTGGAATCTTTTACTGAATTTACATGCATAAAGTTCACTGTGGTAGAAGTGTAATTTTGTGTAATATAATGGAAGGCTATGTCTCAGTTGTTTACAATTTGAAACTAGTAAGTCTCTATTTACACAAAGTCACAATCTGTTTCATAAGAAATTTACAAACGAGAGGGGGCCATTCGACCCCTCAGTTTCCCTCCCTTATTTTAGAATTCGGTTTAGCTGAGCCCTTTTAAGTATTGGCTTCTTTATGTACACTGTAACGAAATGTTTTAAGAAAACTGTGACAATATTACAGTAGCACACTGTTTATCAGTAAAATGGTACAATACTGAGGAAAAGCATACATTCCGGGCAATATTTATGGGCAATGAAAGAACTTTTATCATTTAGGATCACTCAGATTTCCAAAGCATGAGACCTTTACAACTACTCTGTTCTAATGCAAATACCTAGTCATTCCAGAACAGTGGGCTCATAGAGGTCTAAATTCCACAGACCTTATCAGTACCTGATCTGTGGCATGTATGCACGCAGTTTCAGGCTCCCCACAAGTCCTCATTTACAGGCATAGCAACACAAGCTGGGCTCTGGATGTTTTACTCCATACTCATTTTTGTTACAGTTGAAGAAGGTGCATCCTGTTCCAGATAAATGTAGAATTTTTTACTGAATTTACATATAATGTTCACATTGGTAGAAGTGTAATTTGAATAATGTAACGAAATTCTGTATCTCAGCTGTTTAATGTTTCAGAGTAGTAAGTCTTTCTTTTACCCAAAGTCACAATCTGTTCCCTGTGCCCTCCAATCTGTCAAGGTTGCGGGCATCTCGGGAACGGGAACGGGGCATGGTGCACGAATAAAGGGCGGACGACCCACTTGCGGCTCCAGGAACAATAGAGGGGTTTATTAACAAAGACAACAAAACACAAGAAAACCAAAAAGACCGCGAGGGGTCAAAACTAAAACAGGGAGGAATTAACTAGACTAAATAACACACAAGGAAAACTAACTAACTAGCACGACACTAAGGTAAACTACAATCAAGGGAAAAACCAGAGACAAGCCTAGACAAGGGCATAGACGACTTAGACAAGGGCATAGACGACTTAGACAAGGGCATAGACGACTTAGACAAGGGCATAGACGACTTAGACAAGGGCATAGACGACTTAGACAAGGGCATAGACGACTTAGACAAGGGCATAGACGAGCGTAGACCTCAGAGACAATAGTTTAGACACGAGACACGACGCGATGAACCAGCGGGGAACAGAACAAAGGCAGGAACTAATATACTATGGGGGTAATGACTAACACAGGGCAGGTGAGGCTGATTAACAAAGACAAGGGAAACAGGACACAGGTGAAACCAATTAACTCAAAGACACTAACAATCAGGGAAACTAAACACTAACCAAGGAAGCATATATCAACACACGGAAGGTACATAGGCAATAACATAAGCAGGGGAACAAGAAACAAAACCAAAACCAATTACAAAGCAAACACCAGGAATAATTAAGCATAAAGGAAAACACCAGGGAGCTAAATACAAAAACAGAGGAGGCGGGATTCGAACTCACAACAAGAGGGAACTCAGGACCGAGGGGCAAACAGACAGCACATGCTTAATACATTGAGCCACAAGACCAGACAAGTGACAGGGGAGAAACAAGGACTGACGTATGGACGGGATGACCAGCACCACCTGCTGGTCAAACAGGGAAGGGGCATGGAAGGACCACAGCGGGAGGCCGACCCTGACACAATCTGGGAACTGACTGCATATGCGTCTGTTTGGAAACAAAACAAATGTTACCACTCAGGATCATTTGGATTTCCAAAGCACAAGACCTGTGTTACTCCAAATATCTACTCATTTCAGAACAGCTGGCCTAACTAGCTCAAAGAAATGTAAAAACCACAGAGCTTATACCTCAAGAAGGACATTGCTGCCTTAGAAAAGGTGCAACGAAGAGCTACGAGAATGATTCCTGGTCTTAGAGGAATGTCTTACGAGGAGAGGTTAGCGGAACTGAATCTGTTCAGCCTTGAGCAAAGGAGACTAAGGGGGGATATGATTCAGGTCTATAAGATTCTAACGGGTCTGGATGCTGTTCAGCCAAATGACTATTTCAATATTAGTCTAAATACTAGAACTCGTGGCCATAAGTGGAAATTAGCGGGAGAACATTTTAAAACAAATTTGAGGAAGCACTTCTTTACACAGCGTGTAGTCAGAGTATGGAATAGTCTTCCTGCTATTGTAGTGGAAGCTAAAACCATGGGTTCCTTTAAATCAGAGCTAGATAAGATTTTAACAACTCTGAGCTATTAGCTAAGTTCTCCCCAAACGAGCTTGATGGGCCGAATGGCCTCCTCTCGTTTGTAAATTTCTTATGTTCTTATGTTCTTATGTTCTTATCACTGCCTGATCTGCAGCATGTATGCACACATTATCAAGCTCCTCATTTACAGGCAAAGCATCACAAGCTGGTGTCTGGTTGGTTAGACAGGATACACAACATTTTTGTTAGAGTTGAAGAAGGTGCATCCTGTTCCAGGTAAATGTGGAGTCTGTTACTGAATTTACATATAATGTTCACATTGGTAGAAGTGTAATTTGAGTAATATAACGAAATGCTGTATCTCAGCTGTTTAATGTTTCAGACTAGTAAGTCTTTCTTTTACACAAAGTTACAATCTGTTCCCTGTGCCCTCCAATTTGGGAACCGACTGCATATGTGTCTGTATTTCTCATAGGAGAGCAAGATGGGATGTGCAAAAATCAAAGAATTCCTATGTATCTGTACTGTAATTGTAAGAATGGCAAATAAAATATCATACATCTGCTTGCCTGTTAAGTGTTACTAAAGAAATGGCAAACATGAAGGGCAAAGAGCGAGGGTTAGATCTCAATTTCCTCAGTCAGCTGCATGAACTGAGAGAAGGCAGAGTGCCAGTTAGATCTCACAGTGCTGAAGCTATGGAAAGAAACCAGGATAAAGGAGGTTCATAGGACTAACACTGGAGAGCCAAGAGTTCACATTCAGAACAACTCAAGAGAGCCGACGGTCACTGGAACACTGGAGACATGGCAGGCAGTGCAGGAGCTCCGGCAGCAGAGCAAAGGCGGACTGGAATCAGGTGACTAACAGATTGATGATGTGCTGTTATGTTAGAGCAGTCTGACATTTTAAACAATCTTTGCCTTGTGCCTTGACCATAAAACCTTTCATTTGATTTAGCATATTTCTCATAAACTGTACACTATAACATCATCTCATTCATTGTATGATTATAATTGTTTTTATTCATTCATTTCCACCAGTGTCTGCAATACCCCTATTCACAGACAAATGATTGTTACAAGTTAACTGTTGCACACTCTCATACGAAATTTACAAATGTGAGGAGGCCATTGGGCCCATCAAGCTCGTTTGGGGAGAACTTAACTAATAGGTCAGAGTTGTTAAAATCTTATCTAGCTCTGATTTAAAGGAACCCATGGTTTTAGCTTCCACTACAATAGCAGGAAGACTATTCCATACTCTAACTACACACTGTGTAAAGAAGTGCTTCCTCAAATTTGTTTTAAAATGTTCTTCCGCTAATTTCCACTTATGGCCATGAGTTCTAATATTTAAACTAATATTGAAATAGCCATTTGGCTGAACAGTATCCACAGCTGTTAGAATCTTATATACCTGGATATATACTCTCCTCAGACTATTGTTTACAACCACACATTATTAGTTAGGTGGAAATAGGTTTCACTTTCAATTTTGCTGTAATTTAAAGCCAGCAGCAGTTCATCATAAAGTCAGAAGATGAGTTTGACACCTACATGCCTTCGCCTTCAAGTATTCTAGCAATTGAATCAAGCCATACATCAATGTCAGGTAATTGCGCATTACTGCATTAGCTTTTTTTCCTCAGTTAAATAGCTGATGTTGGTTTTTTGATAATGTGGATATAGAACATATAAAAATATACAACGTATATGCAATCTATATAAAAACATTTACTTATCTGAAGGGTATGATGGTATTTTTTCATAAATTTCATTTTGTTTTAGATATGTTATTTTAAATATTTTTAGAATATTGATTTGGGTCCATTTCACAGATGTTGCTTATTGCCTCTCACGTACAGGGCTGTTGGGGTAGAATCCTCCCTCCGTGAAGGGACCAATCTAATTTATTCAAGAATTCAAGATGCAAAATTATAACTTTTTTATATATTTTCTTATTTATGGTGCAGTGCATGTATTTTCACATACAAATATAAAATTACATACACAGTATACTTTCTGAGGTAACAATTTGCACTTAGTTTTTGGGGTAAATGTTAAACACTCAGCACTGCCTTGCCTAGAATGCTTTGGCTGTAAATTAACTTAAACATGTATTGCAGCAAAAAAACTTGAAAAATAGTTATATTTATCAACAAGCTCTTTAGATTAGAAATTGTAAATGAACAGAACTTAATCAGTTAAGCAATTAAAGAGACTTAAGCAATTAATTAATTCAGGGACACTGTAGTTCATTCCACTTAAAAAGTTACAACAACTTCAGTTCAAGTTCAAGTAACCTGAAAAACTGAGTCTGTTAAATTTAAATCGCTTGAGGCAAATAAATTTCCTCAATTTTTTGAGTGAACTCAATTTAGCAGGGTTTTCAGCTGGTACTGTAGCTTAGTCTATTCAAAATGTTTTATTTCCTAAAATTGGGTATACTTTACTCCAAAAAAAAATCAGTTTAAACCTCCCAAAACTGAGTGCAAATTCTTGCCTCATTCTGAGTAAATTCTATAGCTTACTTTTTCAGTGCACCCTTAAAATAAGTGTTTAAATTTACCCCACAGAAGAATGCAAATTGTGCTCATTTTATTTGAGTAAGTGTACTTCTGACTTCATTCATATTACTATTATATCATTACTTCTTAATCATTATTTCCTTGATACAATGTTCAAGTGCTGGGTAATTTTCTATGGAATCAGATTTTTGCCAATATTATCAAGCAAAACTTTAATATCAACCAAAAACAAGAAACTTGAGCGAAAATAAAACTCATTGAAGCAAAAAAAAGAGTAAAATCTATTTTACTTGCAAACAAATGACTGGTTTTTTGATAATATCCATTTGTTTACAATTCCAGCTTTCTTGCTTATGCTGCCTGGCTTAATTGCTTATGCCACAAACCACTCATAAGGGCAGGTTTTTTCCAGAGATGCATCCCATTTGGCTAATGAGTTTTTCAGTGACATTTCAGGGTCCTGGATGTTGCTAAAGGTAACAAATGAATCAGTGGTGGCTGAATGAGAGAAAACCAATATTACTGGATGTGACTCATACACATTAAATAGGAGAGACCCATGGGGAAGCGTCTATTTTCTCAATAACATGCTTGAAGAAGACACAGAATTTCAGCACTCACAGCACTCCGAACTGACAAAGGTAATCGCCGCCATTTCTGGCATACAGGTGCAACATTCTGTGATATTTTAACTTTATGTACAAATCCTTTCACACAACCAAGAGTAGCAGACACTGAAGTAGTGGCCAATACAGGAACGGAGGCCACCACAGTTGCAGACTGAACAGCTGAACCTTTAAAGCACAGACTCAAGCCATTAATCAGATCCATACCAAGCAGAGCAGTACCGGATTCCACAATGAAGAAGGATGTGTGACATGTAGCAGCATTCTAAGATACAGTAGCAGGTAAGCAGCCAAGAACAACAATAGCAGCACGGGTGTAAGTCACTAAGGGTGCTTTTCCACCACACAAAGTACGGTACTTTCGCTTTTCCATTGACTTCCGGTCGAGTACTAGTACCGAAAGTTCGAGTACCGAAAGTGCCAAACCAGCTGGGGTACTTCTTTGGTACTTCGGGGTGGGACTTACAAACGTATTTGCTGTCGATTGGTTATGCAAATAGCCTGCCGCTGAAACACAAAATACACACAGCGAACAGCGAGAAACGAAACAAGAAGCAGTACAAACAAAAATATAAAAAAGTAAAACGGAAGGATGGACAAACGATGAAACACAGGCTTTAATCGCCATATGGTCGGATAAACAGATCCAGCGGGATTTGGATGACACGACTCGAAATAAAACAGTTTTTGCCATTCCGGGCAATTCAGTTTCCCTATGTTTCCCCTGTCGCGCGCTGATTTGTACACGGTTTCGCTGTTGTTTTAATGTCTTTTTACGAAGCTCTTAAGGTAAACAAGCCATATACTTTAAACATCATATGCCTTTTCGATATTTTTACAGATAATACATTAAATTATTTAA
Organism: Paramormyrops kingsleyae; assembly: GCF_048594095.1. NCBI lineage: Eukaryota > Metazoa > Chordata > Actinopteri > Osteoglossiformes > Mormyridae > Paramormyrops > Paramormyrops kingsleyae. Next base: position 32,451,453 of record NC_132821.1, on the reverse strand, counting down.
TTCGCTGGATAGAGATATTTCTTGATGAAAACGGTATAGTATTGCTTATAAGATTATATATTTATATTATGCGTGACAATCTACTGTATTCACATGTAATAATGTACCTGAGTGATTTTCAGACATCTCACATACATCTTTGCCTAAATACAGGGCTCTCAAGTGTCACGCATTGAGAGTGACAGTCACTCTTTTCAGTCTTTTGTCACGCACTCCCGCCACACCTTGTATTTCTCACGCGGAAAAATAATTTGTAGGCTAATATGCTGCAGCGCCCAATATTTCTCAGACTGCGGCACAGTGGCGCCTCACTATAAAATAAGCGCGTCTCCGCTGGAGTCATGGTGCGTTAGTTTTACTCTCGGAACTCAGAAATTCCAGTCGGGGGGGTAACAGTCTCCCAGGCCATGATTAAAGCCAGAGTTCTGCACGGGTCCACTTTTAGAGATCTGCACCCGCCCGCGCCCGCGCCCGCACTCGTGATTATTTCAAAGTTAAATCCGCACCTGCCCGGGCCCGTTAACATTCCTCCCGTTACCCACCCGTACCCGTGATAAATTACACACAATTATTTTTTCTATGCACCTCTCAACGTGACAAGCGCTAGGCCTACATGAATTTTGAATTGAAACGAAAAAGTCTGTTTAACACAGAATCAAATTAGATAGATTAAGCTATCCATACTGTGACGAGCGTGAAAGAGAACAGGACAACACACTTCAACAAGGATTCAGATGTGTATGTGAATGTTTGTAGAGGCGGTTATTATCTTGTCTGACATCAACATCATAAAAGAGGCGTGTTTCGATGGGAATCAGGAATTTCTTTATATGCCTGAGGAAGTGCAGTCGTTGGTGTGACTTTTTTTTGCAGCTTCAGGTTCCATGGGGAGACCCTTACTGCCAGAGCCTCAAGTCAGCTGGGCATGCAGCAGCCGTTACTAAAAAGGCACACCAACGACTGCACTTCCTCAGGCATATAAAGAAAGCTGGGATGTAATTGCTCAGAAATGCATTGAGACCCATAGAGAATGGAGTGTTGGTGCCAAGTTTAGGAGGTGATTATGAGAAAATGCTACAGTAAAAATTTACCAAAATAAGTCTACTTATACTCTGTTATACTTACTATAAGACGGTAATGGCAGATTTTTGGGACGTTTTCAAATGAAGGAGCAGGGGCCTCTACAAATAGCTGAAAAATGCAATTCGACCCATATAGAATGGAGTGGGATGCCAAGTTTAGGAAGTGATTATTAAAAAAATGCTACAGTAAAAATTCACCAAAATAAGTCTACTTACACTCTGTTATACCTACTATAAGATGGCAATGGCAGATTTTTGGGACGCTTTAAAATGAAGGAGCAGGGGCCTGTAAAAATAGCTGAAAAATGCAATCCGACCCATAGAGAATGGAGTGGGGTGCCAAGTTTAGGAGGTGATTAAAATGCTACAGTAAAAATTCACGCCAGTGGAAAACCGACACGAAAAAAGTACCATACTTTCGACACTTTATGGAAGTACCCAAAGTACGGTATCTGGTGCGGTGGAAAAACGCCCTAATTTAACTGCAGGAGACAGCAGCCGTTCTGCAGGAAAGTACTTTTCATACAGGGACTTAGGCAAAATGGAGACAGAAGAACCGGAATCTACTGCTAATTCCACAGACACTGAAACATTTGAGGTCTGAATGTTAACTGTGCACTGAATCTTGTCAGACGTTGTAAGCTCGTGCAAGTAAAGAATCTGAACCTCAGGTAAGTCAATTTCATGCACAGAGCGTGTTCTTGCTGAACGACACACTTTTGCAAAGTGTCCAGTCTTACTGCAGGTCTTACACTTAACTGATGCAGCAGGGTAGGATGCGCCCTTTGTAAGATGTCGAACAGCCGCAACGGAAGCAAGTTTGGCCAGATGAAGGATGAGGAGCAGCAGATGGCGCATTTGCAGATGGAGAAGGCGGTTTATGTCGGCGGCGTGCAGTATGAGCTGAAGACACAGCTTGAACAGGCGCTGAGCGATCACCAGCAGTAAACTTGGCTTGTTCTCCAGCAGCCTCAATTTGTGTGGCAACTGTAACGGCTCTCTGTAACGTTAAGTCCGGTTCGAAAAGCAATCACTCTCGTATGTGAGGGTTATGGACGTGTTCCACCAACTAATCACGCAACATTTAATCCAAATTAGAGCATAAGTCACACATAACTGCCAAGTTTCACAAAGCCATTGTTCTGACAAGTTGAGCTACCTATCGAGACGTACTATCGAGCCTTTTTGCGCATCTGCAGTTCCACCGTTTGGGGGTTAGGTTTTAGGGGGTTGGGGTAAGGGTTTTTGGGGGGTTAGGATAAGAATAGGTTAAAGAATCTCTGCCCCTTGGTTCCCAGACAGTGTAGCAGAAGCGCACGTTTATGAACGTCAGACCATTCAGTAGCATCTTTAGCAACAACCAGAAGGTAGTTGTTGAACATTTTAATCCACGTGTCGAAAGGCAATGCAGGTTCACCAGGACTGCAAAAAAGCGGATACAGCCATTGTTCGCTGAAGCGGGTAAAATCCTCCTCGCCAATTTGTTATGTTGAGAACGTAATTATTAACAAACTGAACTGAAGCAGAGACGATCACGAGGCAACACACAGCAGTATCTTCCAACACTTCTTTACTCTTCTTCTACTACTTACGTTAAACACAGTACACACATTAATTTCTTATGTCATCACCACCTAGTGGCGAATGTGAAGAACACAATCCAAATGGATTTGTTGCACATCATTAGGGTACTTTGGCACAGGCCATATCCAATATAAATGTAAACACATACAGATGAAACATGTTTAATAGTGATCAGTAATAATTTTTTAGTGATGATTAATAATGATTCACAATAAATAAACAATGATTTGCCAAATGACTAATTAAGGATTAAAAGAAGCCAAAAAATAACTAATAAATTAGGTCAATTTAACCCAGTGCTGCAGTGAATATCACCAAAATACTGGTCTGAAATAAAAACCTCAACCATTATGTGAATTTAACTGGCGTGTTAAAATAATCCAACAATTAGGTTAATTTGTGGGCAGTGATGGCTTAATTGTTAGGAAAGTACACTTGTAACTGAAAGATTGCAGGTTTGAATCCCCGACCAGCGAGATACCCTAAGCAAGATAATTCCCCCCTTCCCAGGAAAACGTGGGAGAGCGGTGTACTGCATGCTCTCCAAGCACATAACTTCAGTCTTGTAACACAACACGCAGTGCATTTAAATGGTCAAGCATGCACTTAAAGGGTTAAAATATAGTGACTCATCCAAATCCGGGTTCTTCAAATCTGGACCTAGATTCCAAATCCAGGCCTTGTTTTCAGTTCTCCAGATAGTTAGTTTAATAATGACTGATTCTGATTGGTCAGAGGCTTCACACCTGACTGACAGGTAAAGGAGGGCTGGAAAATCAGCAGGGCTCAAACCTCGAGGACCGTGATTTGAATAACCCGGATCTAAATATGTCGTTTGCCATTTTGAAAAAATCAAGCAAAAAAACTGAATAACTTGTCTGGAAAAATTAAGCGCTACAACCGGCAAGGGGAAATGATGACCCTCTTATTCAATATTTTCAAAAAGCTGTGGTTGGTGGGAGCCCTCTGTGATGTGGTCCTTGTGGCTGACGGTGTGAAATTTAAAGCTCACAAAATAATTTTGCGTGCCTGCAGCCCCTATTTCCGGTGAGTAGCTGTGACCCACATAGCCTAATGATGCTAAAAAGATAAGGAATGAGATTTTTCTCTTTAGCACTGACTTCTCTGTGGCAGTTAGACTCTAAACCCGCACCCTCCTGGTCCCTAGTTCTTAGTTATCTATGTGATAATCCATGGTAGGGGATCCCTAGCTCTGGGGTGCGTTTCCCAAAACCATAGTTGCTAACTATGTTAGCGACTTGCGTGGTTCGAACTATGTAAGTATGACACAATGTGTTTCCCAAAACCATAGTTTAAACTATGGAGGTAGCAACACTGCGAACTTACGTAGTATGATGCATCGTTAAACTACGCAGGTGTTTCCCAAAACCATAGTTCGAACGAACGAGCTGTAGTTAGAAGCTTAGTTCCGGGTAAATATGTCAGCGATGGTGGAAAATGCAGTCTAATAAGGGTATAGTCACCGTGTAAGTAAGAAATTTAATAATCTTTAATACCTAATAAGGAATAATTTAGCTCTACGATCACATGAAGTTGTCTGAAAATGTAGTTTTAAATGTAATTGATGTGTGGGTCTCTGGTCATAAGTACAGTATGATTGTACACAGTGTGCGAAATACAGGGGGGGGTCTGGGTGGATCCGACACCCCCGATTAACCCATGAGACCCCATGAAAGCCTCAAAAGCAAGATTTTAAGGGGGTCTCAAGATGGGTGTTGCGTAACAATAGGGAGATGGGGACCCCCCCGAATATTGACGGGTATTTCGCACATTGATTGTGCATTATATCGACCAAATCGGCAACTGTCTGTAGTGAGCAATAGGGAGAATTCTCAGACTGCAAAGTATTGTATTAGCACAGGGGTGGCTAATTTTTTCCAGAAAGGGCCTTTAGGCACGCAACTTTTCGCTGCAACTCCGTACTCAGAGTAGTACATAGTGGACTGATCGACTGAAGAGTTCGCACACAACTGACCTAACGGTTATCCCAAAAAACACCTGCAAACAAACCGGCCCTTTCTGGATAAGATTGCCTACCCCTGTAGTAGCATATGCAGTTAATGTGTATTGCTTGGTACAGGATGTTGTGTACCCTGTGGTCATTGTGCCATATGGCACACTTCGCCATATATGGTAAAAAAATAGAGAAATAATTAAAAATAAAATATTACTAAAATAAAAAGCCCTATGCAGACCATTGGGTGTTGTGCAGTTTCTTCATTACACACATAACTTAAGAGGGACAACAGTCGCCTTAGAAAAGAGTACAGCACTTTGATGAAGTACTCCTTATTCACTGACAGCTGTCATTGCCATAATGGAAGAGTAAAATGACACTACAGCGGTCAGATATGAATCCATGCCTTTGTATTCGGGAAATGACGTCTGTGATGTTTGGATATTACACACACCTGTCTATTCCAGTCAGCCACTAACATTCTGTAAGCGACAACGTCAGACCAGGACTTTGTAATGTTAATGCTAGCTTCCATCGTTGTTTGGGAAACACACCCCTGGTCAATTTTCATTTTGGGGTCTCTGGTTCAAAACAGTTAGAAACCCCTTTATTTCACCCAGTCTGCATAACCCATGTTTATTAAATAAGTCATATTTGAGTTATTTTTCAGGGCTCTGTTCGCCAGCCGAAGGAATATCAAGAGGAAAGATGAATACATGATTCCAGATGTTTCCCCAGAAGCGATGAGGCTCGTCATTGAGTACGCCTACACACACTATGTGCTGGTCACGGTGGACAACGTGGAGAGCCTCCTGGCAGCCGCCGATCAGCTGAACATCCCGGGCGTCGTGCAGTGCTGCAGCGACTTCTTGATGGACCAGCTCTGCCTTGAAAACTGTGTTGGCATTTACAGCATTGCCTACATCTACTTCTGCCCTGAGCTGCGACAGGCTGCCTTCATCTTCATTATGCAGAACTTCAAGGAGGTTGCCAGCACCTCAGAGGAGTTCTTGGAGCTCACCCTGCACCAGCTCTCTGACATCATCGAAAAGGATGAGCTCAATGTCAGAGATGAGGATGTGGTGTTTGAGGCCATCCTCCGCTGGATAATGCACGAGCCTGCCACCCGCAAGGCCCATATTTCAGTGCTGTTGCCTAAGGTGACTATAATCATACAGTGTTCTCACTGACATGTGGACATAACAATAGCACGCTAATCCAGTGAAGTCCTCAATCCTTATCACTGTAGCTAGATACTAAACCTCCATTTCCATGTTCCATAAGTCTACATCTTCCAAGTATTACAACACAGTTAACCGATGGCAAACTAACCGATGGCATAAGACACTCAAATGAGAAATTAAAATGTGGACTTGCTGTTGTATCCTTTATGTTAAGAGTTGCTCTTTTCCAGAGTTACTCAAAAAAGCACCAAGAAACTCACGGGAACTCTCTCCTTCTGGTTACCTGTGTAGGTGCGATTGGCTCGCATGAAGGCAGACTATCTTATGAAGACCGTGAAGAACAATGGTCTTGTGAAGGCCAGTGCAGAGTGCAGGCTCATAATTAGTGAAGCCTTGAAGGCCATGTGTGATGGTCCACCAAATTCAGACTTTCAATCCCCGCTGCTCCGCCCACGCCTGCCCTATGAGATCTTGCTGGCGATTGGTGGCTGGACTGACCACCAAAGCAATAAGATTGAGGCATATGACACAAGAGCTGACCGCTGGGTGGATGTGACACAGCCGAGTGAGATACCCTGGGCCTACCATGGTGCTGTGTACCTGAAAGGGTTTGTCTACTGCATCGGGGGGTCTGAGCCTATCCTTAGCTCCAGCAGGATGCAAAAGTTCGACCTCATCGCGCGGACGTGGCATCAGGTGGCCCCAATGCATTCATGCCGCTCTTCTGTCAGCGTGATCGTGCTCTCTGACTTCATCTACGCCATGGGTGGGTGTGACGGCCCCACAGACCTGAGCACAGCAGAGAGGTATAACCCGGAGACAAACACATGGAGCTTCATCCAGCCCATGAACCAGCCAAGAATGGCCGCCAGTGCCACCACACTAAATGGCAAGGTGGGTCATTGGGGTGGGTCATTATGAAAGATGGTTGTATTCAACTGTGCATTTGCTCTTTCTAGGTCTAAATCACCAGTCATATAAAGCATAAGAGTCTTCATGTTTACATTGGTTTTCCTAGATATACATCTGTGGTGGTTGCAATAGAACTGGGTCCCTCTCATCTGCTGAGTGCTACGACCCAGTCACTGACGGATGGACGATGATCTGTCCAATGACATCTCCCCGATGTGGCGTTGGAGTCGCTGCCTATAAGGGGAAAATCTATGCGGTGAGTAACTCCTTTGTTGTACCTTGAACCACAGGCGTGAAGTCTCACATTTTACTTCTGAGACTGATATTTTGGTATTTTGTCTTTGCTACACTTCATACTGCATACCTCAGTGTGACACATAACCTGCTGCAAAGCACATAAAAATATATGCTACACTCTTTAGCCTCCCTGCATTTCCAGGTTATAAACGAAAACAGGGGGGGTCTCTGCTGCCACCAAAATGTACATGTTTTCTGTCACCAAACTCCATGCTTTCACTGCCGTAGGCTGATATTTATGTTGAACACAAATGAGTTATAAGCTTGTGTCAAGTATAGACAATGGGAGGTTCTAAGGAACCAGGGGCCTCATTTATAAAAATTGTTTGTACATCCTTTTATAAGAAGAAATGTTGGTAGAGAAACTCGATGTTCATACGAACAGTAAAAGTCAGGTTTACAGCAATTAATATTATATAATAAAATACATTTAAAAATAAAGATTTCTTATTTACTATTAATAATAAACCATTAATACATTTAATTATAATAATATTGCCGTGCCCAGCGGGGACGGAACAGAGACAAAGTAGCAGACGTCAGGGTATCGGGGAATACGGGGTTTAATTACAGGTAAAAAAAGGCCAAACGCAGACAGACAATACAATGACTGGACTGGGGAAACAAACTGAAACGCGGACTAAATACAGAGCACTAATGACAACAACAAGAAATAGCTGATCACATGGAGATTCCACATGGGGTTAACGAGGGGGCGTGGCACACGGAAGGAGCGGACGATCAGGGCAGTACACATTGGGCCTCATTTACCAATATTTTCTTAAGAATTCTCTTAAATTAATTCCTGCGAAATTTGTTAAGAACAACCTACGTCGGATTCATGATGTGTTCTTAAGTAGCAGAATTGTTCACACCTTTGTTCTTAAGAATGGTGAATCCCACATCTTCGTAACTGAAAGCGCGTTCCAGTTTGTCCTAATTAGCAAAGGGAAACGCCCTGCAATTTCCCATAAAAGGGCATGAGACTGTAGCGCCGTGTGCAAGGAATGGCGAAGAGGCGCGCAGGTTGTGAGCTGCTTGGCACTAAGAGGAAAAAAAACTGAAGTAATGCTGAAGTAGAAGTATTAATACAGTAAAATCCCGATATAGTGGACTCGCTTATAATGGAATCTCATCTATAACGGACAAGGTCTGCTGGTCCCGGCCGTGCTCATTTAAGAACATGCAGAAAAAGTATCGGATATAGTGGACTCGCATTTAACGGAATTTCACTTATAACGGACAAACAATTAGTCCCCAGCGCCGCTTTTAGCTGTAGTTTTGTTCGGCTATAACGGACATGCAGCTCTGCCGACAAGGCGCGTGGCGTGCCGGTGTTCCGGGCAATTCAGTTTCCCTATGTTTCCCCTGTCGCGCGCTGATTTGTACACGGTTTCGCTGTTGTTTTCATGTCTTTTTACGAAGCTCTTGAGGTAAACAAGCCATATATTTTAAAACATCACACGCCTTTAAGATGTTTTTTTTGTTTTTATAGATAAGAAATGAAAGTATTTAATTCGCTGGACAGACATATTTCTTGATGAAAACGGTATAGTATTGCTTATAAGACTATATTATGCGTGACGATCTACTGTATTCACATGTAATAATGTACCTGAGTGATTTTCAGACATTTGACATACCTCTTTGCTTAATATTAGGGGGAACATTATTTCCTGATAGACAGGGGAAACATAGGGAAACCGAATTGCCCGGAACACCTGTTATCCAGCGCAGATACGGAGTCGGGATTATTAATAGTCACGCATCTGCTAAGGTAAAGTTGGATTACTACATGTACAATATAATAATTTAATGGGGTGTGGCATGAGTAAATGGTGTCCTGTAGATGTGTTCTGGGCATACAATAACTCTGCATATAACGGACTTTGGATATAACGGACTGTTTTGCCAGGTCCCTTGAAGTCCGTTATAACTGGATCTTACTGTACAGGAGGTAAATGCAAATAGACACATGATATTCAGTAGCGTAACCAGTGGATATAAAGCCCCCAAGAAAGCTGACACATGGAAAGATATCACCTTCTCTGTGAGCGCTGTGTGCCAAATAAATCTAAATAACATGCCTTCCCTTCTCAGAGCAAGATTAGCAAGCTCTTCGAGAAGTAACAGAAATGCCATTTTGATAGCAAGGCCGATGCGCAGAAACAGACCTATTTATAATCCGCATAGCGTTACTACCATGAAAACAATTTTTACACTTTAAAATTATTTTTTAATTTTTTACTTGTATAAATTATTCAAATACTTTTATTTTATGAACTGTAGAATGAACAAAACTGCTATAACCGATTATTTTGAACAAACTATCATTACTCAAATGTGCGTACGAATGGTCTTGAGTGTGCGTAGATTCTGTTCTTAGCTAAGAACAAATTCAGATAACATTGGTGAATGTCAGAATCTTCATAAAAAAGTGCATACTTGGGGTTTAAGAACAAATTTGTTCGTAGGAACGGTTGGTGAATGAGGCCCATTGTTTGGATACATTTATTTTCTTACTTTAAAAACTACTATTCTGATAAATGTGCTTAGATGGCTTTAGTACAGTATATGCTTTTCTTGTTTTGTCCGGTTCATTTTGTGTTTAAATGCTAAAAAAAAAACATATTTTGGTGTAATTTTTTTGGGGCTGGGAACCAATGAATTGGTTTTCCATTATTTCTTATGAGGAAAATTCAATCAGAACTTGAACTTTTTAGGATTCGGTCCAGAGTTCTGAACGGATTAATTTCGAGTTCTGAGGTACCACTGTATTTTCATATAAATGTGTGCGTGAATGTCTATTATCTATTTTGTTCATATGAACCCTTTATAAATGAGCCCCTGGGTTCTCACATTTAAAGTTCTTAAGCAAGGACTACATGACTTTGAGAAAGTTGATGTTTACCCATCCCTTTGGTATCTGAGTGATCACTTGCCTTTGGTGTCTCCCAGGTTGGCGGTTTAAACAAGTCTGTGTGCCTGCAGACCGTAGAGGCCTATGACCCCGTGACGAATCAATGGCATGCTGTGGCCCTCCTGTCCGCGCCGTGTGCCTACTTTGGCATCGAGGTGGTGGACGACCTGCTCGTCGTGGTAGGCGGCGGCTATTCCTCTGGAAACACCACAAGAGTTGAGTGCTTTGATGCGGAGACAGGCAGCTGGTACCACGCCCAGGACATGGGCACATCCCGCAGGGGCCTGAGCTGCGTGGTAGTGCCAGCGCTCCCCAGCATCAGGCAATACGCTGCCCCTGGTGAGCGCCTGATGGCCACCCCAGAGGCGTTACACCCATTGGCCTCCAGTACCATGCCCAGTGGGTGACCACAAGAACAGACCCTCCCAAAGCCGACCCCTAGAAAATAAAAATAAATCCAGACCTGAGATACCCTGTATGTTTCTTTTGTTCATTAACCTTTTCTGTTTGAGTTTTTGATGCTCTTCCCTAATCCAGTGTAATGTCAAGGTGAAACTGAAGCCTTATCCAGGAAGCACAGCACAAAAGACAGGGCCCAGAGTGGATGGGATACCAGTACATTACAGGACAGACCCTCACACACAATGGCCAGATTAAAAACACACAGGCATTGAATTCAAACCCATAACCCTAAAGGTGAATTTACAATTTCTCCTACTGAGCCACTGTATACAGTATATAAAATAGCTGCTTTAATGTAAATTTGAAGTCTGCAGCCTAATCTGGCATCATGACTCTGCTGGGGTCTCCAAAGCAGGTCATCTATTCATCTCTAACTACGCCCCTGGTATGAGTTATAATGGTGGATAAATGACAATAAGTTACAGGAGGACAGTACGAGTACTCAAAGCGCTTTACAATACATGCCTCACATTCACCCATCCACACTCACATTCACACACCAGTGGCGAAGGCTGTCATGCAAGGTGCCAACCTGCACACCGGGAGCAATTTGGGGTTCAGTGCCTTGCTCAAGGACACTTTGATGGGGTCAGGAGGAACCAGGGCTCAAACCTGCAACCCTATACCTCCTGCGCCACCATCTTCCCCTGTATATATATATAGTGCCTATAGAAAGTCATCATAAAGAAAAATGTAATTTTACAGAAAATAACTAATTTTTTTTACATTAGTTTCTCTTTTTTAAAAACTCTGTAAAGTTATACATATCCCCCAATTAGTAAACCAACTTTTATTTTACGCATAATTCCAGTAATGAAAAATTACATGTATTTCACATTTTTAAAAAGAAAAATGCTGTTTAATTTATACTGCATGTTTCCCACTTTCTCAAATTACATACAAATTTATGTAAAATCACAGCAATTGACTAATTTAATATGTAACTCATAATTGAAAGATTTATGACCATACTAAAAATGTAACATTTTTCTTTGTAATTTTGAGGTAAATCCTATTAGTTTTACATTACTTTGACATTTAACTTCTAAGTCCAATGTTTTTTTAAATTACTTTTAAAAAGATTATCCAGAATGGAATTGCACAGGTGAGGCAGCAGCCGCCCCTCACGTTTATGTAGATCATCAGCTCCATGTCTCCCAGAAGCATGAATTAGGAAATACAGAGGACTGATACTCAGCATCCATGCACGTTAGTCCAACCCCCCCACAATCTCAAAAAATGAGACCACATCACTTTTTTTATCTTTTGCATATTGTAGGCGTGTCTGTGTAAAATGTATAGGTTGATATTCTTTATATGCACTAAAGAAAGATATTGCATAATATTGCCATAAAAAGCCAACTTTCCTCGTGTTTGTTGCTCCCCACCTGTCTGGTCCCTTCCCCACTAGTGGTGCCCGCCCCGCACTTTGAGAGGCAAGGAGCTGTACCATTGCAGTAAACATTATGTATCTCACTGCCACAGCATTTGGCAGAAAAACAGGAAGAATATCAATGGCTGATCTATGTAGTTAAGTGTAATGGATATGGCATTTATGGTGTGTATGGTTACTTTACTTTTTTGCAGTGCAAAGGGGGAAATGTCACTGTTATGTTTTCATTATTCATTGTGATGTTATTATGTGGAGGGCAAACATTTCTAGCCATCAAGGACATAGACTGTTTTAACAAGTTCATTTTTCTAACAACTGTGAACTAAACTTAACACATTTACTAAAGGACTTGAACGGGTGCAGATTTTTGTGACATTGTGAATCACTGTTTAGGTCCAGATAAAATCTTAGTAATACATGATTACTGCCTTAATTGTGATAAATAAAACGTAAAAAAGTGAGTTAGTTCTCACTTAAAATGGTGAAGTATGAACGTGAGTTTATTCATTTTTTCTGTATGAACTGAACTTTTAACTAGTTAACATGAAGTGTGAACTTGCACTGATTATTACTTAAAACCCTATCAGGCTATTGATAATGTCACAGCTCTGGGTCAGTGCTTCTGAGCCAACCGCCTGCGCGCATGCGCACAGCAGCCCAGCCGCTCCTAGCAGTGCCCGGCACAGCCTCGGCGCACTTTTCAAATCGCGCCGCTGATCTTCGTTTTGAGCAGCCGCTCCTCTTAACCCCTTTGCATCTTCACAATTGTATTCGGGTGCGTATCTCACTTATACGATCACAGGCTGTTATATATTTTTAAACCAATTTATTATTGTTTTTATTGTATAAGATTGTACTAAACACTTTATGGATAACTTAAGTATGCTCAGTATGGAGAATTGAAGCACTGAATGCCGTATTTTTATTTAACTCTTTTAATGTCATGTTGAATGTTTATACTGAGGCGCGGTGGCTCTGACTGTATCCCGTTTGCATGTTCACAAATGTATACAGGCAGAATAAAGCAGTGGACTGAGAGGGTGGACCAGACGCAGACTCCTGTGTCCTTATTCTTCATATAAATTTATGCTGACTGGTCATCTCCATGTGCAGTTCAGCTGGGACTGTGGAAATTCCACCAGTACAAAGGGGCGTCCGTCACAACAGCTCGGTCAGTATTGAACCAATTATTTTCTTTTATTATTATATTTTTTTTGGCTACAGACGATGCACAAAGACCTCTAAAACAGGGCTATAGCTTTCATCATGTCAGAGTTCCCTTTAATACTGTGTACACAGCCAGCTATTTTTTAAAAAGATATTTTTCCTCAATACTTTTTAAAAAATAATTCTGGCCTCATCGATGTGCATATAGTCACACTGTGGAGCCCTGTCCGGTTGCTTAACCATCTATATCCTATGGAAGCAGCAAGGGTGTGCTTTTTCACGTCTTATCCATTTTGGCTTTGTGGTTTTTTTTTTATAAATAATGAATGGTGGAATCTGTGTTTTTGTGCACTTGTGGTTAGATATATTTTAGAACCTGGTAAGGACCAGATGATTTTTATCATGTCCTGATATGTATTAGGTGAGACCAGAGGTTGAGATTTCAGGTCCAGAGAGTACAAATCCAGACCAAGATTTTGTTTCAACCACCCAGTTGAGCATAAAAAGTCTCAGTCACAGAGTACTCAACTGGTTGGTTGAAACAAAATCTTGGTCTGGATTTGTACTCACTGGAGGTGAAATCTCCACCTTTGGGTGAGACCCATCTCTTCACCTTAAACTAGAAACACTTTCTACTGTTTTTTTGTTGTTGGTGTTTTTTAACCTTTGAATCATTTTGAATCCTAGTTAAGCTTTTCTTTTGAATGTTAAATTTGAATGTTCTTGTCCCTCCCCACCCCTCCTTGATGCACCAAGGATCCAGTGGACTACTGCCAGTTTGGAAGAGGATAACAATGCACTGTCACCTTTCATGGTTTCACTGTATATTTGGTCAGGGGGGCTCGCAACATTATTTAAAAATTTTTTAGTGCAAGCTGCACCTTTGCAACATTGTCCCAGATTTGTATTACATTTTGATGCTCAAACTGACAGGGAGGTAAGAAGCAAACTTGAAACTTTTAAACTTTGAATAATGTTGCGGGAGGCATTTGCAGTGGAACCTTCCACTCCCACACTTGATCACCAGTTTAAAAACTATAGGTCTATAGGCCTACCATACTAAATGTAGTTTCTCAGTTTAGTATTGTACCGTAGGCCTAATTGTACAAAACTGAATCTGTGCATTGTATTTAGTGCCATTTAGTGAATTACGATATTTTAATTTAATTTTAAGGTTTTTGTTTGCCAGCCATTGCTGCCAGACATCTGATAATGTTTTGCTTAATTGAAGGCGCTTGATAATATATTTGTAAAAAAACCTGTAAAATAAATGTATTTCTCTGCTGAACTTCTGGTGTGGTCATTTTATTTAAGGTGATTTGTTGCAAGAATTTAGGAGATATCTGTAAAATAACAGGATTCATCTGCTGAACTTCTGGAACTGCCCTTTCAATTAATGTATTTGCGGCATAGTGACATGGTGGTTAGTGCTGCTGCCTCACAGCATGAAGGTCCTGGGTTCGGGTTATTAAGGTCGCTCAGAGGATAGTTGACTGTCCTATCTCCTCACTTGAAGAACTTCACAGCTCCTGTTGTCTCAGGAACGCAAAGAAAATTCTTCAGGACTCATCACACCCAGGACATGTACTGTTTGAACGCCTGCCCTCAGGCAGACGTTTCAGATCCATAAAAACCAAAACAGACTGAGAAACAGTTTTTACCCCTCAGTCATCACCATGCTGAACACTGCTAAGTGGTCAATTTGAGCCAGGGCACCGTTCATGTTTACATTACTACAGTGTTATTTTGTTTACATTACAGCCTTATGTTTCATGCCAAAACTGGCTAAGGAAACAAGTGCAATATGTAGTTAGTTTGTAACTGTTTGTTTGTAGGTACGAAAGAAAGTAGCGTTCAGGCTCTTTCAGAGTGACTGTGTTTTTTTTTTGCACTGGAGAATTGCACTTTAATTTCGTTGTACAATGTCTCATTGCTACAATGACAATAAAGATTCTATTCTATTCTTTCTATGTGGATTTCGCACCGTATTCGTGTGGGTTTTCGCCCGGGGCTCCGGTTCCCTCCCAAAGACGTGCGGGGTAGGCTGATGGGCGTGTCTACATTGCCCTGCAGCTGTGCGAGGTTGGTTCCCACCTGCTCCCCATGCCCCCGGGATAGGCTGTGGGGGTGGTTAGGAAGGTTCCACTGCAAATGCCTCCCTTCAAATGCCATTCCAACAGTCTCGAACCCAACAAAATTTGGCTTTTGTTTTTGACAGACCCAAATCTCTGACCAGATTGTTTAATTCTGACTGTGTTATGAGATGTGGATCACCGGATGAGCACGGTTCAAAATCCGGATCAATGTCCCTGCCAGTTCCCTGCATTGCAGTTTCTTCATCTGGGTCGTCTAAGGCACATTCCTCTGGTGGTTTCAGAATTGGTCACATGGTCTTTCTGTTCTCGCCATATCATCGGGACAGCAAACGACGTTGTCTTTCGAGTGCCTCTGAGGCAGGGTCTCACACAGACAGCACATGTCACACAACAAATGTGAGGCGCCCATTACTTGTCTTGATCACTGATTTTACAGCTGTACAGATGATATGCTTTCTTCACGAGAGCAGTCACTGCGCATCTGTGAGGCGCAAGCGTATATTTACAACAAATATAGCAGAATGTATTGCTGCCGTTAAGACATTGACGAGACATATCGACCAACACCAACCGTCCTGCAAATGTCTATAGCATCTAGCTTACTTGTTACATTGCTACTGAGGCAATGCTACATTCTAAAACAATACATACACACTATCAGTTCTTTATTAACCCAATGAGCAGCATCTGTGTATGTAAGCTGCTTTTATAGCCTGCTGAGGCAGTGTCAAGCTGGTTCCAGCCTGCCCAGGCATGCTCAGGCTGCAAACTTCCACAGAACAGCTTCCAGCCTGGCCTGATTCCATTCTCAAACTGTACAAAACATTGTTGATAGGTCTCTTACAGAAATGAAAATTACTGGACGCAAATATGAGAAAAGTACATGACAAAACTGAAGATTTCGATAAAACGGTACGTGATGGGCAAATTCGGATGTGATTTTCGTGATCAGCAGCCAAAAATCTATAAGGAAAACCCAACAGTGTTCAAGAAGCAAGAGTTTTGTTGTGCAGTGTTATTATTAAAATTTTTCAATTTGGTCTGTTTTGGTAAATTAATTTCTGGTTCGTGGTTGATGCATCAGGAACAACATCGGGCCCAGTTCCCTCAGTACAGAGAGAAATGTCCATACAAGTGCCAAGAAACCCCAGAGACAGCTGGCAAATCACACTCTAAAGGGGCGAATCTTACTCATTTCCCATCATCCATAGTGAATTCTAACCTAATGTCTTAGACGACACATTAAAATCTAGCATTAAAATTGCTTTATTCTTTGTGTAGGAAAAATGGCGCCCAGACAAAACAGGCAAAGAAAAAGTGCTGCCAGAATAAAATCCAAGATGTTGGGACACATCTGATAACATCCCTATAATCAGGCCAAGTACCTGGGAAAGGAGACTGTGATAAATGTCTGAAGAAAGGACCAGAAGATTGGCAGAGTATCAAATTTTTTGTTCATAACCAAATTGTTTCCAGTGAAAGAAAAATACAACCTTAGTCAGCAGCTGAATTTTTCTTTTTTACAAGAAGTTACTAATTTGTTTTAAACAGACAATGCAGCTGAGGCAGATGTACGATTTGTGTTCCGTCACGTTTTTAAGTTGACTTTAAGGGGTAAATTTTTATTTTTCCTAGTAGCTGCAAAAGAATATTGGGGGTGTGTTTAGTTTTTTCCCGTTTTTACTTTTCTATGGGAAAAATTGACTTATGTTTAGGGGGGAAATGTTTGCATTAGTATTTTTGAAAAAAGTAAACAAACATTTTCCGAAACTTTAAATACTCATATTGAATTTATTTATCTGTTCTTCATAGTTACTTAAGTGAACTTCATCTCCCAGGGGAAGTTTCTGTGCACATACTTGTGTGTCTACAGAACAAATCCAGCTTCTTATCATGTCCCATCTTGTTTCAAGTTGGGAACATTTTATTTTTCAATACAGCAACACTGAACTTTTATTTTCCATATCCCCTAATATGCGGAGCAGGTGGCTATTATATTACGAACAGTTTATTCTTTTTCCCGCTTCAGTTTTATATGCTCAGTACTGTTTTGGACCAGTCAGTATGAAAAACAAGCAAAGCCCAACTCAAGACCAAGTACAGTACGCATGTTTTCAATTCCAAGACAGGTCAAGTCATGCCTCTTCACTGCCATCGCACATGCATGAAGCGAAACTGAGATTCTATGTAACATCAACGTTATGCAACAATGCAGGACAACAAGTTAAGAAATCTGATAGTCTGGGGGTGGATCAAATGTTCCAGACAAGACTAAGAAAAATGGAAAAATGGACTTGAGACTCAAGTACTATAACACTGATGTGGCCAATGGACTGAAAAAATATATGACTGTGACTGACGGTATGATCAATGGCAACAAATTTTGCAGCAGCAAAACAGCAAAACAGAAACAACGGTGTCAGTAGAATCAACAATAAATAACGTGTCCAGTACCAGTCTGGCAATTTTTCGGCACAGGTGGGTGATGATGGAGGCACCAATCTGGCAGAGCCGGCTTTGGTGCTACTCTGTTTTCTGTGAGATGGGGGCTGGACAAACAATTTGTCGGGGGGAATTCTGAGGTCTGGGGATTCGGGGTTAGCCCAAGTATTTAATTTGGCTATTTATTCATCCCCAATAAATACACTTTTGTATTTAAAAGATTAAGATGTGACACCGTCTCCCAATATCAAACTTTCGTACCTTGTTGACTAGCCTATATGGTTTGTTTCCATAGCTGATTTGCATATTTATGCGGCTGTGATGACTATGGTGATGTTGGGCGTTTCTTTTCGTATCTTTCTTTGCGGGAAGCGCCGAGTCTCCCACTTTCCATACATCTGCATCGGTCGTAGCCCACGATGGACAAGACAGTCGTTGACTGCGTTTTTAACGCTCTAGATAGTCTCGGCGCAGACGATTACACGCGATTTAAGCGGAAATTGTGCGACACGAGAAAAATCAGGTATGGCCAAATTGAGAATGCGAATAAAATAGACGTCGCACAAAAAATAGTCAGTACATTTACCAAAGCTGGAGCCCTGAGTCGGACTGCGGACGTGCTGAGAGCCATTGGCCTGAACGACGATGCAGATGCGCTGGAGGAGGAAGGTAATGACTGTAAACAAATATGAGGTGTATGAAAAGATTAACCGAGTTTTAAAGTAAGTTCACTTAAAGAAAAAATATTAATCATCCACCAACAATTCACTTAAAAAAGTAAAACTTTGGATGAATGTTTCACTGTTATATATATATTAAAATTATATACATAGGCTATTGCAGTTTTATTTTATGGTTTGTTATTTTCTTGCGGGTTTTGGAGGTCTCTTCAGGGGGCGGGATGATTGCATGATTGATTGATGATGATGATGATGACACCGAGGGAGGCTGTGTACAAGGAAATGATTTGGGGGAGGTTCGTAGAGTACCCGTTTGTAAGACGTGGTCATTAATATGTTTAAAGAAAACGTCTTACTTATTTAATATATATTTAATATTTAATAGTTTAGAGCCCAGGTTATATACGCACGTGTAAGCAGGCTGCGTATGACGTGCAGATGTAAGTGCAGAGACGATTCTAAGGAATCTGGGGGATTTAGGCAAAAATACTCCGTGGGGATCTCCAACTCCCCTTCCCCCGGCACGGTAACATTTATTACCGTGATGTTATCGCGAAGTCCACATTAATTTTATCAACAAAGAGTATTTAATAGACACAAGTCCTTTAATTTCACTTTCGTGAAAAACAAAATACACAAAAAAGGCAACACAATTAATTCAGCATTTGTGTGTAAAAATAGAAAAAAGAGTAATGGAGTAAAATGCAAATATATAAATAAGAAACTAAAAATGCAATATAAGAGTAAGGAGCACGTGGTAATAAGACTACCTGGAAAGTGCAAGGAGCACGTGGTAATAAGACTCTACCTGGAAAGTGCAATATTAAAATTACATCTTTCTAATACTGGACCTCAAACTGCATCAAGTCTTGATGTCTGATTAGCTGTCTTGGTCTGTAAGGAAACCTGTTTGGCGTGTGGATTAAAGCGACATTATTGTGTTTTAGGTACCGAAGTCTCCGGTGCTGTAGGGAGGGAAGTCAGTTCGGGAGATAGGCGAGAGAGGGGCGGGACTTCAAGCAACACGGCAAATGGTAGGAAACACAATTCTTAATTTTACTTAACTGTACTTTTAAAAACATAGATAATATTTGAATACTTTAACACTGGTGACGTTATTAATTTCCAAGTTCTGTCTTTTTCCATACTAGGGAAACATTTTGTTGACAGGAACATGAGCGACCTGATCAACAGGGTCACCACCGTTGCACCGATTTTAGACCAGCTTCTTCAGAGTGGATTCATAAAGCATGAAATGTACTCCAGCATTTATAATGAGAAAAACTCCTGTGACCAGATGAGGATCCTAATGCTCAGAGTCATCATGCCTGGTGGCGACCGAGCCAAAGACGAGCTCTGCAGGATATTAGAGAAAGAACAGAAATATATAATGGAGGATCTGAAAGGCCAGTGAGACAGGTTTATATATGTAAGGTAACCCTGTCTCAAACCAGGCTTTCTTCTACTGTTTATAAGCATTTTATTTTTGCCACACTTCGCCTTAATCTGTTTATTATAACAGTCACTGAGACTGTTAATTCCTTTTATTTGCCAGATTACTTAACCTAAATGCCAGCAAATAGCTCTGTGCTGAAGAAAGTTGCCCCATAAAATATGGTAAAAATCCCTTCAGGTGAAGTTCTTCTGGGAAAATATTGGCATTGATACTGAAACATTGTTTACAAAAGGAAAGTTTGTCTCATTTTAACAAGTCTTAGGTGATTAATGCATGCAACACGCTCTGCATGTGTTACTAGAAGACTGTCTTGTAAATTTGGAGTCAGTCTTGATTTGATACCATCTATATGGGTTAATCTGGGTCGGCTCAACAAATAAAATGTGACATTGTAGATAGATACAGGCTATTGTGGAGATCTGTTACACATACAAGGTACAGCAGAGATGTGTATGTAACCACATTGAAACTTTCAGACCACAAAACAAAATTTGTTACCTGAAGACCGAAATGGTCTGTAAAATAATTAAACAAAAAATTCCAACCTCTATTTTAGGAATTCATTGTGAAAGTGAGCTGCACTCAGTATGCAAATGACTATGTTAATAACACTAAGACAAGTTTGTGTTTATGGATTAAAACATGGTTCGGACCAGCTCTTTCTCAAATTGATCTTTTCTGTTTCTGAATAAAGAAATTCATGTATTCGATGAGTGCCTGGTGGATTTTATTGCCCTATATCTGTCATCACAGTTTCATCAAAGTGCTTTAATATTTCATATGTCATGATAGTGTTGTCAAATTGCCCAAATGTTTGACTATGTCATGATTGAATTTTATCATAATCACTCTTGGTTAGGCTATTCTGCCCTGTCATAGTGTAAGATGCCTTTAATTACTGTACTAAGTAGTTTGGATACTTTCTGGAAGTGCTGTATTTTAAACTTTATTATGGATTATTAAAGCAGAATATGAAAACATTCAATACAGTACAGTACTGTAATATACATCAGACAGCGCTGTACAGTACTGTAATATATATCAGACAGCGCTGTACAGTACTGTAATATACATCAGACAGCGCTGTACTGTACAGTACTGTAATATACATCAGACAGTGCTGTACAGTACTGTAATATACATCAGACAGTGCTGTACAGTACAGTACTGTAATATACATCAGACAGCGCTGTACAGTACAGTACTGTAATATACATCAGACAGCGCTGTACAGTACTGTAATATATATCAGACAGCGCTGTACAGTACAGTACTGTAATATATATCAGACAGCGCTGTACAGTACAGTACTGTAATATATATCAGACAGTACTGTACAGTACAGTACTGTAATATACATCAGACAGCAAGTTCAGGCTTATGCAATGTCAAAATAACAGCTTTGCTACAATAGGCTTCTACTGATCCTGCCCAATAGGCTGAGGTTCCTACGAATCCTGCCCAATAAAGGACTTTGAGATCCAGCCTGGGATCGTCACCACAACTACAAACTCAGGCCGGGTGTGACAACACGGCATCCTTACTGGGCTTACCGGTTGTGTTACTTAATTCAAGAAGTTTATTGTCATATGCACAGTAAAAAAACATGTACATGTTAGAACCATGTAATACTTTGCTTACTTTGCTTGCTCAACCTTCGAAAGGGATACAAAAATAGAATAAATTTAAAAATATATAAAAATATAAGAATCACTCGATAAAGTGCACAGTGCTACTGTAAATGACGTACAGTAGCAGTTGGATATGAATATGGGGTCAGATTAACTTGAGCTTTTAGCATTGTTCAAGAGTCTGATTGCCTGAGGGAAAAGGCTTTTTGTCAGTCTTGCGGTGCGTGAAGAAAGGGCAGGGAATGAGTACAGGCAGTGTCACCCATGTTTTTTTTTTAGTGATTAATTGTCATTGCTGACACACCTCAACAACCAAATGTGTCCTCTGCATTTAACCAATATGTGACACAGCAGGGGGCAGCTAATTCAGCGCCCAGGGAGCAGTGCTTGGGGGCAGTACCTTGCTCAGGGTACCTCAGTGGAACCACACTGGTCGGGGATTTGAACCTATAATCTTCTAATTACAAATGCACTTCCCAAACCATTAAGCCACCACTGCCCACTGCCCTGTTTCAGCCTCATGGGTGGCCTCTATAAGACGCCGGGACGTGGTCAGCAGCAGGGCTATGGTGAGTTCTGCCACCGCATCAGTCAGGACATCCGGCGTGTGGCCCAGATGGAGTCCCCTGCAGGGATATGAGCATTGAGTGAAGCCCTCTGACATCTAACCCGAAACGTCACTGACGCAGGCTGGGATAGAGAAGCACCGGCTCCACAGACCTCCTCTTTATCTCGTCCAGGGAGAATCCCACAGACATTGTGCTCAGCACTTTAAGGTTGGGTCCTGTAAAGAAACACATCAGGTTTGGATGGTGTCTCCCATCTGTATGTGTCCTTAGGGGAGGCCAGAGCTCAGCTCTGATACCTGCAGCGTCCAACAGCTCAGCATCACTCTATCTCAGCAGATCCATGGTA
Source organism: Paramormyrops kingsleyae (assembly GCF_048594095.1). Taxonomy (NCBI): domain Eukaryota; kingdom Metazoa; phylum Chordata; class Actinopteri; order Osteoglossiformes; family Mormyridae; genus Paramormyrops; species Paramormyrops kingsleyae. The sequence goes on along the minus strand of NC_132821.1, from coordinate 32,429,254 downwards.
ACATTCACATTAAAAGCATTTTAGGCAGATCCACAAATAAAATAAATAATCAGATAAGATAAAAGAATCTTGGTATTGTGGGAGGTCTCTGAATTGCCCAGTTTGTGATTGTGTGTGTGGCCAGTACAAGTATGTGCCTTGTGATTAACTGGCATTCTATCCGTGACTCTACCCCTGGCTTGTGCTCCATGTTGCCTGGAATAGGCTCCAGGCGTCCCCTGGTGGTTTCGTCTAGTGAATAGCAGTTGAAAAATGAAAATAAATAAATATGGACATAATATAACATAAAATACACTGTCCCTAAAGCATTTTCCTGAAATCTAAGGCACTCAATCATCACCAAAATGTCAAGCCTGCTATCTTGATTTAGAGGTTCAGAAACGTCTCACATCACAGTTTGCCTGTGCGAAACTGGGCACTGGAGCAGTGGAAACGTGTTCTGTGGAGTGACAAATCACACTTCTCTGTCTGGCAGTCTGAAGGATGAGTCTGGGTATGGTGGATGCGAGGAGAACGTTACCTGCCAGACTGCATTTTGTCAGGATCGACCCCTGACCTGCCCCCCTTGTTATGTCAGTTCCCCTATTAGCCAGCAGATGTCGCCGGTCATCTCAGTGTCTTTGGCTCCCAGTGTGTTCCCCTGGTCACCAGGCTGCTGTGTGGCCTAATAGTCTGAATGGGCAACTGCCATTCACACTCCCCTTTATGGTCACGAGTTTGAGGCTGGTCAGTATCATCCATGTTACAATTAATGTTTTATTTCTTGTATAACCTGTTAGTTATCATTTGGTGTATTTTTGTACCATTCATTGCTTTGCTCCCTGTTTATCGTATGTTTCGTTTTTCGAGTTTTAGTTTCCCTTGCTGTTTGAACCTCTCTGTATCTGTTAATTAACCTCACCTGCTCCTCATTGCCCCTTGTCCTTTGTCTGCCGCTTGATAGCCCTTATTATCCGTCTATATGTGTGCCTGTCCTCGCCCTGTCTTCTCAGTCAGATTGTGGTTTTTACTGTGTGTCTGTGCCTGTGTTATTGTGTTCGGCTCCTTGCTTGGTTCCCACATCTTAACCCTCTGCGGTCTGAGGCCTCTTTTCCACTTTCGAGGTAGTCTGACATGCCTTGACATTTTAAAACATTTCACCTCTCTAAAAAACATTTATCCCAAAGTGTTACATGTGCTTTTATTCAGCACAAACTCAGCACCATAACGTTAACCCGTAACAGCATCAAACATCTTTGGGATAAACTAGGAGGGAGATTGCGAGCTGTAATGTGTCTGACCTCACCTATGCTCTTCTCCATGAATGGGCAAAAATTCCAACAGACACACTCCAAAATCTTGTGGAAAGCCTTCCCAGAAGAGCATTTACTGCATCGCATTTGCATTTGCCAGACACGCTTAGCCAGAGTTATTTACAGTAGCTTTACAGTAGCTGTTATAGCTGCAACTCCAAGCTTATGCCGTACTGATGTCCAGGAGGTGGGTTCTGGTCTTCGGGAGTCTGTGGTGCGTCTAACTCTTAATCCTGCGCTAACCCTAACTGGGACAAAGGGGACTTTATGGGCTCCATAAATTTGCCACATTTTGTGGGCAGTGGTGGCTTAATGGTTTGGGAAGTGCGCTTGTAATTGAGAGATTGCAGGTTCGAATCCCCGACCAGCAAGGTACCGCCCCCCAAGCACTGCTCCCCAGGTGCTGAATTAACTGCCCCCTGCCATGTCACGATGTCACATATGGGTTAAATGCAGAAGACACCTTTAGTTGTTGTGTGCTGTGGTGTGTCAACAATGGCCACTGATCATTAAATTCTAATTCTAAATTCATATAGAGCAGGGTTCTTCAACTCTGGACCTCGATTCCAAATCCAGGCCTTGTTTTCAGTTCTCCCAGGTAGTTAGTTTAATAATTACTGATTCTGATTGGTCAGAGGCTTCTCACCTGACTGACAGGTAAAGGAAGGCTGGAAAACCAGCAGTGCTCGGACCTCGAGGACCGTGAGTTGAATAACCCTGATATAGAGTATCTCCCTTTCTTTGTGTTTCAGGTCCTCCAAGTCAAAACTACTGTATACAGTAAATCACAGCGTCAAGGTTTGTAGCCTGATTTAGGGATTATAAAACTTGATTTGGATGAATATGGCACAGCAGCTAGCATGACTGCCTCACCTCTCTGCAGAGCAGGGCTTGAGCAGCTATGTATGAGTTAGAATGTTTTACCCGCGTTGAATTGTGGTTATTGGAGTTGCAGAAAAAATACTGAGGGCTTGACCTTGGTGTCCTCAGTGTTAGGTCCGGACATGCAAGTGCTACAGCAATTTGGTTTTGGTACAACTTTTAGTAATATGGTCAGAACTATGTCCAAAGGCATAAACAGTAGTGTCGCTTTTGCTGAGGGAGTTTCAAAGAGATTCATACTTAACCCATAACTATATGCATATAGATGTCTTAAGAATTTGTGAATGATTTGCTCATCATTAACTACATGCTGCTAAATGTATTATTGAGATTTGTGAATGATTAGTTAATGTTTAACTAAAGGCTGATATATGTGGTATAACTGAACATTAGTCACCTTTGTTATGCTTATAGTGTCTCTTTTTGGTGTTAATGTCTCATATGTTTAGAAAGTTAGACTTTGCCATTTTTGTGTACGTCTTCATTTTTGCATACGTTTGAAGACAAAGTTTGGGCGCACTAAATTCTCTCACTTTCGCTGTCTCTCTCTCTCTCACACACACACACACACATATACACTCACCTAAAGGATTATTAGGAACACCTGTTCAATTTCTCATTAATGCAATTATCTAATCAACCAATCACATGGCAGTTGCTTCAATGCATTTAGGGGTGTGGTCCTGGTCAAGACAATCTCCTGAACTCCAAACTGGATGTCAGAATGGGAAAGAAAGGTGATTTAAGCAATTTTGAGCATGGCATGGTTGTTGGTGCCAGACGGGCCGGTCTGAGTATTTCACAATCTGCTCAGTTACTGGGATTTTCACGCACAACCAATTCTAGGGTTTACAAACATTCAGTATGCGGCAGTCCTGTGGGCGAAAATGCCTTGTTGATGCTAGAGGTCAGGGGAGAATGGGCCGACTGATTCAAGCTGATAGAAGAGCAACTTTGACTGAAATAACCACTCGTTACAACTGAGGTATGCAGCAAAGCATTTGTGAACCCACAACATGCACAACCTTGAGGCGGATGGGCTACAACAGCAGAAGACCCCACCGGGTACCACTCATCTCCACTACAAATAGGAAAAAGAGGCTACAATTTGCACGAGCTCACCAAAATTGGACAGTTGAAGACTGGAAAAATGTTGCCTGGTCTGATGAGTCTCGATTTCTGTTGAGACATTCAAATGGTAGAGTCAGAATTTGGCGTAAACAGAATGAGAACATGGATCCATCATGCCTTGTTACCACTGTGCAGGCTGGTGGTGGTGGTGTAATGGTGTGGGGGATGTTTTCTTGGCACACTTTAGGCCCCTTAGCGCCAATTGGGCATCGTTTCAATGCCACGGCCTTCCTTGAGCATTGTTTCTGACCATGTCCATCCCTTTATGACCACCATGTACCCATCCTCTGATGGCTACTTCCAGCAGGATAATGCACCATGTCACAAAGCTCGAATCATTTCAAATTGGTTTCTTGAACATGACAATGAGTTCACTGTAATACAATGGCCCCCACAGTCACCAGATCTCAACCCAATAGAGCATCTTTGGGATGTGGTGGAACGGGAGCTTCGTGCCCTGGATGTGCATCCTACAAATCTCCATCAACTGCAAGATGCTATCCTATCAATATGGGCCAACATTTCTAAAGAATGCTTTCAGCACCTTGTTGAATCAATGCCACGTAGAATTAAGGCAGTTCTGAAGGCGAAAGGGGGTCAAACACCGTATTAGTACAGTATGGTGTTCCTAATAATCCTTTAGGTGAGTGTATATACATTATGTGTGTGAGTAAGTAATATTCATGTATAAGTAGGCAGTATGCATGTTTATGCAAGTACATGCAGTTTTTGCGAACAAGTGCTGCGGGAAATCCTCAGTGCTTCAAGGCTATTCATGATGTCATTAATGACTGAACAGTTATGAAGAAGTCGGTAACAGGGTGTTAACCCAGCCGGTAAGCCGCTGCTCTCACTCTGCCAGCATACAAACACAAGTATTTGGCTTTACAGCACAAAACGACAATTACACGATTTGCATGATTTTAAAATGTTTGTTAGTAAAACATACTCATTGCTATTAAAATGTATATTTGATGTAAACGTCTCGCTAAAGTAGTTCTAGCAGCTGGAGTTTTAAAAAGTTTCAACCAGTGTTGTGTTTTTTTCTTCTTCCAAATTTAGCTTTAAATTGGTTCCTTAAGCTTAGACTGACTATGTCCGCAAACTCCCCTGTTCGGGAGTTCGTAGTTTCTAATTAATGCTATACAGATTTTGCTACTGAAAAAGAAAAAATATATATTTATAAATATTTATTTAGTTCCGAATCTGTCTAGCTTTAGTGAACTAGGCAGCTCTGTTACAAATGTTACATGTGCTGTGTAATGTGCTTTTAAAGTAGAATAAAGTAATTATTACTGTACATGTACATTATTCTTATCTATATATTATACTATTTTAGATGCACGTATCTATATGGGATGCTGATTCACAGCTGGTCCTTTACGAATGCAACACCTGTTGCAAAATATTTTTCCTTCAAGCTGGCAAAGACGCTCAAAATTGAGAGACATGCGCATATGAAGAATGCTGTATAAACAAAGGTATAAACAATTCATTTCCTCTCTCTTAAATGGAAAATATTTTAACTTAGTCTCTTAGTAATCTCAGTTTGTCATATAACTGAATGTACACATTCAGCGTTCTACTTTGCTTTCTTTGCTATATACCTTGATTTATTTTGCCATATCTAATATTTCCATGTCATTAAAAAAAATTCTGTCGTACAGACGAATGCAGACTTTCATGCCGTGCAGAAGGCCATTACTATTGCCCTTTCTGTCAAAAGACAATTATACAACGAACGGATATGGTAAGACATTTAATATCATGCCTAGGGCCTCCTCGAGCCGTTATACCTGTGGTCTCTGCCCCCTCTACATATGTGTTACTGGGCTCTCTGCCTTCTTCTGTTTTATCCCTGGGGAAGCCAGACCACCTTATCGTTATAGGAAAAATATGTCCATTGGCTAAAATGATCATACAGACCCAGCGAACTCAAAAACAGGTGTTTTGTAAAAATAACCCTTTCCCAGTCCATGTTATGAATGTGCCATATACGACCCACTGGACTGTTCATGCTGTTCCAACTTGTTAATTTCACCTATGAAATAAGGACGGAAAAGAAGGAAAAACCAAATCTTTGCAACATTCTCATTTTCAAAATGCATTTGTTGAGTTTTCCTTTTCATCATTCACCGTGTGCTGGCAACAAAACACATGCTTCAAACATGCCAACCCATCAAGAAACAGGTCAAGTAAACAGACCTGCAAAAAGGTGTACTACACACAGAGAGTTTACTTATGGTGGCTTGTACTGTAAGGTCTGATACACCACCTGTATTCCCTCTGTTTTTATCTGAGGCTGATGTTCAGCACATGGAACATGATCATCACAGTTGCCAGAAAAGTTTCAAAACATCCAAAACCTAGTTGTACATGTTCTATAACATCTAAAAATTATAACTGATAATGAAAAAATTCTTCCACTTACCTATTCACAGCTTGACAGGTGAATCTTTGCAGCATGTACAGCAACAACCTCAAAACGCGTTGGGGGCCATATTTATTGTGGAAAAAAATCTGGTTAATTCAGTCAGTAATCACTAAATGTCACTGTTACTGGGTCGTATATGGTACAATGGGCTGTAAAGCAAAAGAAATTCTTAACTTTGATGAGTGGGTTGAATGTAAGGCAGAAATAAAAGGATGGGTCGTATATGACCCAGTGGATTCCCCGGGGTTAAACCAACTGCCATCTACAGGTTCCAATATTATGCTAGATCATTCATACTCCCCTCTGTGATTACCGTCTATCACTGAAGTGCATGTGAAGACGGTGAAATGCCCTCACTGCACTCTCACATTACACCGGAAGAACCTGTCCACACACATCTTAAGGAAGCATGTGCCTATATCGCAAGACATCACGCAAATATCTCATCTAAAGTGTGTGTGTGTGGATGTAAAGTATGGTATATGTGCTGTCCAGAACAGTGGTCATGGATTTTTGGTGCCTGTACTTGTACAGAGAAAAGTCCTGGGAAAAGACGATCACATCATGTGTGAGTTAGAACGTCATCAATATCAGTTGCTGGCTCTGCGGGGTGGGTTAAGCCACAGTTTATGTGAACATATCCGGTCACTAGATTATTGCGTACCACATCTGAAACTATATTAATATTAGCCAGTCATATATATTTTTTTATTTTTTTTTTCCACATACACATACAGTATAGAAACATGCTCTAAAGATGTGTTTACTTCTTAGGTTGCCAATAGCTGTTTTGAGGTTATAGAAAATTTCACAGTCTATAGTAAGGTATAGTATGTTCTACAGAATTACTTTTTAGAACATTTTGTTGATGGCCTTAAAAAGCTACTGTGTTCTGTTTAGGGAAAGAAAGAACATTTACATTGAAAATCTGTATGTCTCCCGGACATGGCTGCCACTGTACAACTGTGATCCTGCAAACTCAGTTCCGGAAAGCACAGCATTCTGTGTTAAAAAGTATTGTGTTGATGAATTATTATTGTCCATGTAAATTATACTTTCAATATATACAAAAATTCAGAATAATGCTCAATGGAAGGATGCAGCTCTTTTCCCTTTATGGTCGCCTGGACATTTTCAGTGGTGTGTAAATAATACTTCCTTTACAAGACGATGTTCTTTCAAAATACTCATGCATAGATCACATATTATGTTTTAGCACATAACCTGTCAGCTAGGAAACTGTGACTTAATTCTGCAATTGTTGTTGCTTTGGTCATATCGTAAAATTATTCTAGGTCATGAAACCTGATAAAAAGGAAATTCTTCTTCTTGACTCGTTGTTTGCAACAACGAAGTTGAGATTTGGTGGTCAGCAATACATGGCTCTTTTGAGGTCACGATTTTGTAAAAATTGAGTTTCGCTGTTGTAACCTGTTAAGTGTTGCAGGTTTCTCTGGCGCTGAGATCATGTCCTTATGATCTCTATTAGGTGTGTTCACATGCTTCATAGAAGCTGTAAATACTCTGCATAGTGACTTTAGTATTGAATTTATATTCAAATATACCAATCTGACTGCTTGTCAATGCTCTTACTGAGCTATGGAACCCTTAATGGGGGTGGCTCAGTAGCGCAGTGGTTAGTACTGCTGTCTCACAGCATGAAGGCCCTGAGTTGGATCCCAGGCCCTTTATATGTGGAGGTCACATGCTCTCCCCGTTTCAGTTGGCTTTCGCCGGGGGCTCCGGTTTCCTCCCAGTCCAAAAGCATGCAGGGCAGGTTGATTGGCAAGTCTGAATTGGCCCTGTAATTGTTTGTGTGCCCTGTGGTGTGTTGGCAACTGACCAGGGTGGTTCCCACCTGTGCTCCTTGTTCCGGGGATAAGCTCCGGGCCCCCCTGTGACGCCAGCTGGAATTAAAGGGATGGAGTGATGGCAGGGGCGGACTGGGACAATAATTCAGCCCTGGCACTGTAGCCACACCAGCCCACATTACCACACTGACACAGCCCCACCCACGGACACGCACATTCACTACTTATATTGGTGTACAGATGGTGAAATAATATAAGCAGTACCATATGTAATAGATATTTAAACATGTAATGTATGTGACTGGAACAAAAATAACTCGTTTATAACAAATTTATACATACAGTAAAAACTAAATAAAAAACAATCTGTGAATCTTGTAGAGTCTTGTAGAGTACAATTAAGTAATAACAGTAGCACAAAAAGGAATAGAATATATAGCAAAAAAAATCCTTCATGATATATAGTTATTTGTGAATTAAAGTATGCTGAAGTGTTGCTAGTGCTGCATCTCCATTTGTGTGTAAAGGTGTGTATGTGTGTGTGTGATACACATTCACAGGTTACTCCTATCATAAGGGTTAATTTATCGTTAATTAGAGCCACAGTGTTAAAAAGGCTCACATGAGGTTTTATTTTGAAGTGTTTCTGGCAATCAGCCAGTGATCTCATACTCATGTTGATTGTACATGGAAGTGTTTTAGTATCTTTATTTGTATACGTTTTTCTGATTCCTTAATTTGTTTATTCTAATTTGTTGTAGACCACACATACACACCAACCCACATGGATACCCCAAAGTGATTGTTAGCACTTGCATGCTCAGTACTTGTTGGAAACTTTGTGGAAAGAATAAAGAATCAAAAGAATTCTGGATTGATTGCATCTCATTGTCTCTGATCGGACATCTGTGGTGAACTAGTCCCCCACTGGCAACCCCTAACTGGTTTCTATATCAGTTTTCTATACACAGTATTAAGAAACTCTCAGCATTTGTGTCAGGGTGTGTCTCTCTCATTGCTGTCTTCCTACCTCCATGATACTTGACTCTGCTGCAGCAGCTGAGCTATCTGCACTGGGTCCAGAAACATTCTAGTTTTGAATAGATGAACACACGATTCAGTCAAGGGAGAACATAAGCAAGCCAATGTCTCATTTTACATTGTCTAACTATTGCATAGATATATTACACTATTGCCTGTAATAGAAGTCTATGTTCCACCCTACCTAAGGATTAATTACATACTGTAACCTATGCATGTATTTAATGTTTTACTTTAAAGACTAGCTATGTATTCAGAGTTCACTACAAATGCCTACAGTACTATGGCTATAGCTATAGGTTCTTTTGCATGTTAGACTATATTGCTAGTAGCATACAGCAGTCTGTATACCCTAAATCCCACGTTATCTGCTGATAATGACATTTTAAAATGTACGGGAGTTCTACGCTAAGCTTACAACTGTTAAACACAGTGTAGGTTACTGTCAAAAACTGTCAGAAGTAGCATGAATGGTGTGAAAATTAGCTTGTGTTGCACTTACTGTTTGACATTCTTGCCAGATTTTGATTACGTCCGCGTAACCTCTGATTGGGTCGGATTGGGTCGGCCCATCTCGAAACCAGCCAGCTGTCGCCGATTGGGCCAAATGCTTAACATTTATTATTATTATTATTACTATTATTAATATCATCATCATCATCATCATCATCATAATATTCACATCTTGCAAGAGATAAAAGCTGCCTGCATGTAAAAACAATACATATTTAAAAAAAAAAAAAAAAAACTGACCGGCCCACATTTAAAAAATGGTCCGGCCCTTCTGGCATTTGCCAGAATTGCCAGATGGCCAATCTGCCCCTGAGTGATGGAACCCTTTACACTACACCGAGAGCATGTGAAGCACCTTTTTTTACCTGTTGGTCATATTGTCTGTATAAGGCTGTTTAAACGTCACTGGATGGAAGTACAATAACTGTCTCAAATTAACAGGAAGCTTGCTGTGGCCATAATACCTGTAAAATTGTCTGAGAGATATGGCTGTGACTTGGAGGTATATGTACTAACTTGTACTCACACATATAGGGCCAGTTTCACAGACAAGGATTAAGCCTAAACTTGGACTAGACTGCACTACCAATGAAGAGTCACCATTGAAACTGAAAGCTAATCTAAGATTAATCTTAATCCTTGTCTGTGAAACTGGCCCATAGTGTTTAGTTGAAAAAGGCCAGTTTACAGTTACTGTCTTCTTTCCCGTTATAACAACAGGGGGTTCCAATTCAAAACTTTGGAGTTGATTGTGGAATCTTCATGTTGATGGTGAGACATGCTGTCCAACTTTTGTAGGCATAAGTGTTGGATAATTGATTTGAATTTTAAAAGATATTTCTTTTGCAGTCTGCTTTGTACGTGGTACTGGAAGCCCCCTTTGACTACTCCATAGTAAGTAGCTTTAAATTAAAGTAAAAATTGAATCCTGCCATCACACAATAGGAAATTTGCAAATAATACGAATTTTAATTTTTTAAATGATTCTTTTACAGGCTGACTTGGCGAAAATGGTGGTTCGTGTTGTTAATGGAAAACTTTGAACTTGTTACAATAGTTAACACAACGTTTTTTTTTCCCCCAAGCTTGGGAAGGTTGTTTGCACTGCACTGTGCCCAAGAGTCTAAGCCTGTCCTTGAGGGGAATCATGTACCCGTCTCCAGGCTGGGAAGAAGAAAACAGGTGGAGGTTTGTCCGTTAAGTATTGAATGTAGATTCACCTGAAACCAAATAATAATATGCATTGCTAACATATAGCAATTAAGATTCAGTTGTAAAATACATTTATACACAGCGTACACTGACCAGAGTGCTGTAGAGAGTATGATTAAAAGAAAGCACAATAATAATAAAAGTATAAAGAAATAAGAGATGTACAGCATAGTTGCTGTACAGAATTTATTTGGCAAAGACTGATCCTATGTCATATGTTTTGGTCTCACTTTGCTTATAAAATTCTTGTTACATTTTATAGGAGCCAGCAGATGTGAGGGACCTATATGTTGCCATGCTGTGGGTGCCGTCCAATGAAAAACTGTTCTGGGGCCATGTGACTGCACCGCGGTTCCTAGCTATGGACGCGCAGGATCGCCAGAAAGCTCTTGACAAACATAGAAAATAGAATAGAATGATGACCTGGATGACCTCGATCTCTTTCTTTTTGTGTTTGACCAGAGCATTGTTTCTGACCATGTCCATCCCTTTATGACCACCATGTACCCATCCTCTGATGGCTACAGAGCCCCCAGTGAAAACCCACACAAACACAGAGAGAGCATGCAAACTCCAGAAAGGATCAAACCCAGGCCCTTCTTGCTGTGAGGCAGCAGCACTAACCACTGCACCAATGCGCTGCCTTTAGTAACGCTTTAGTAATTATAATATTGTAACAAAAACAGTTCAAAGTAGACAGCCAGTTTTGTTGGTTTCCTAAGTTTATTAAGTAGTTGCAATGAACAATCATATATTGTTATTCGTTTTATTCTTTTTTTTTTTTATTCCACTCACTTTTTCTAGATGCTACTCCTACAATTTTTGTGGAAATGTGTCTCTAGTTATTTATGCAATTGTTTATATTTTATATATACACTCACCTAAAGGATTATTAGGAACACCATACTGTACTAATACGGTGTTTGACCCCCTTTCGCCTTCAGAACTGCCTTAATTCTACGTGGCATTGATTCAACAAGGTGCTGAAAGCATTCTTTAGAAATGTTGGCCCATATTGATAGGATAGCATCTTGCAGTTGATGGAGATTTGTGGGATGCACATCCAGGGCACGAAGCTCCCGTTCCACCACATCCCAAAGATGCTCTATTGGGTTGAGATCTGGTGATTGTGGGGGCCATTGTAGTACAGTGAACTCATTGTCATGTTCAAGAAACCAATTTGAAATGATTCGAGCTTTGTGACATGGTGCATTATCCTGCTGGAAGTAGCCATCAGAGGATGGGTACATGGTGGTCATAAAGGGATGGACATGGTCAGAAACAATGCTCAGGTAGGCCGTGGCATTTAAACGATGCCCAATTGGCACTAAGGGGCCTAAAGAAACCAAGAAAACATCCCCCACACCATTACACCACCACCACCAGCCTTCACAGTGGTAACAAGGCATGATGGATCCATGTTCTCATTCTGTTTATGCCAAATTCTGACTCTACCATTTGAATGTCTCAACATAAATCGAGACTCGTCAGACCAGGCAACATTTTTCCAGTCTTCAACTGTCCAATTTTGGTGAGCTCGTGCAAATTGTAGCCTCTTTTTCCTATTTGTAGTGGAGATGAGTGGTACCCGGTGGGGTCTTCTGCTGTTGTAGCCCATCCGCCTCAAGGTTGTGCGTGTTGTGGCTTCACAAATGCTTTGCTGCATACCTCGGTTGTAACGAGTGGTTATTTCAGTCAAAGTTGCTCTTCTATCAGCTTGAATTAGTCGGCCCATTCTCCTCTGACCTCTAGCATCAACAAGGCATTTTCACCCACAGGACTGCCGCATACTGGATGTTTTCCCTTTGCACACCATTCTTTGTAAACCCTAGAAATGGTTGTGCGTGAAAATCCCAGTCACTGAGCAGATTGTGAAATACTCAGACCGGCCCGTCTGGCACCAACAACCATGCCACGCTCAAAATTGCTTAAATCACCTTTCTTTCCCATTCTGACATTCAGTTTGGAGTTCAGGAGATTGTCTTGACCAGGACCACACCCCTAAATGCATTGAAGCAACTGCCATGTGATTGGTTGATTAGATAATTGCATTAATGAGAAATTATCTAATCCTTTATGTGAGTGTATATGTATATATAATAATAAAGCTGTTACTTTTCCAACCCTAAGCAAATGGATACATTAATATTTAGGCTAAAACCTTTAAAAACTTTGGCAAAACTTTAATGCAAGCAGCTGTAGAGGTATTTGGTAAAACCTCCACAAGGTGACTTGTGTGGTTGAATGAGCTATTGGGACATTTTATGGCATGTCTCATGTTATGCTTTAAAGGTCTGTTTGCACTTTGTTTCCTTTTAAATTAAGAAGTTCGATATATTTCATATCAAAAGATATGTAAAGTTGAGAATTTCACACTGAAATACTGAAATTAACATACGCTATAGACATCCCTTCTTGTAGAATTAAAATACATTATTAACATCCATTTCCAGTGTTAATAATTTAATTTAAATTGGTCACTGAAATAAGAAGGTCGTGTGGTATCTGGTGTCTGGTATGCCGCCATGGCGTGAATTTGCATAACGTCATGTCCGGACTCGCTTATGGAGATCACATGTTTCCGGCCCTCTAGTGGAGATCCTCCTGGTGAAGGTCTGCAGCCAGACCCTTCTCGTCCAGCCATCCGTTCATAGTTTTGAAGTGTGCAAATACTAACGAATTCATGGTAGTAACTTTATTGACTCGAATCTTTGTAGGGCCACTGTTAAATAAAACAAATATATCAGACCTTGAGAGTAATGTCGTAATTTACGAAAAAGTAATTTACAAGAAATAAGTCGTAACATTAGTCATTTAAAGCTACATGAGTTCAGGATCCCATAAGCACTTCGTGTGGCAAAATGAGGGACGTAGAGCGTGTAGTAAGCATTACTTTATTTATTACACAAAGAAATTCTTCATCTTCTAGCATATCGACACAATATTATTATTATTATTCTTACATTGAAACGTTTGTGTTATAAATTGCATCAGTTCAGAAGAGAGATCCATATGAATCATTACGACCTTATTCCTATCCTAGCAAAACTTTAGTTAAAAATCTACTGATAAATGGAGTAGAATGTGCTGATATTGAGTTGTTCTCGAAAGAAATATTTTTATTCTACAAGGATCTTTACTCTTCTGCTTTCTGGAGTAAAGCCAACTCGTCGTTCTTTGATAAAATCATGAATTTAATCCCACAGATTGACAGAAACTTCCATGACATTTGTGAAGCAGTCATTACTTTAGATGAACTAGACAGATCTACTAATCGCCTTAAGGTGTGGATAACCAAAATTATCAGTGATTGATTTACTTGATTATAGAAACCTCATTGAAGATGGTGGATGTTTTATATTCTTGAATTTCCATAAGGCCTTTGATACGGTACGTAGAAGATGCTCTGGAATGGTACGGCTTTGGGGAGAAGTTTAGATGTTTGATAAGAGCTTTTTAGCAGATACAAATAGCTCAATTGCCCCCCAGGGAGGTAATCTACTCAGATTTGGAATTCAGAGGGGCATTAAACAGGGTTGCCCCATCTTTCCTTTGCTTTTCATTTTGGCAGCAGAATTTTTGGCAATTCATATAAAAACTTGTATCATTGCTCATCTGAAGATTTTTGAGAGAAAACAGCTTATGTGAAATGTGTAATATTTTCAAATATATACAGCTTGCCCAAGTTTTAAACGGAATAGTACTTTAAATAGAATAATAGATTAAGATGTTATAGTGTTAACAGTGAAATGAAAAACAAGTTTTGTAACATTAGTAATGTAATGTAAGCTCAAAAGGCCACGAATTCCAAAAGACAGAATTCCCCAATGGATGTCTCTTTAGTTGTATAAAATCTATGCACCTAATGTTGTCAATCCAGAGGATGCACTGCAAAAGAATTCCTGATAAATAATCTTATAAAATGTAAATACTAATGTTTTGTAATATTTGTTACGTCTGTATATGTGAGTATATGTGTGTATGTCTATCCATTTTTTCTCTTTAGATCCCGTTTTGCAGTCCTGCCGATCCGGTTCCACGTTTTCCATCTCTCCTTTCGAATGCAGTGCCAAAACTGGACAAACTGGTTTTCATCACCTCGTTCCTGTTTCCCACCTCTCAGTGCAAGGACTATAAAAGACGCCCCACATCCCTGTCTAACAGCTTTGGCTTTTGCTGCCTTTGTATTTGCTTGCGATTATTGTATTCGACCCATTTATCCCGTTACAACCTTATTTTGGCTCTTGGTACTTTCTCCTTTGGATTTCAATTTGGTTTTGGTTGTTTAGCACTTCTGTTGTTTCCTGTGTCATTTATCCATCTTTTTGACCTGCTGTTTGGTTATTGACTACTCTCTCTGGATTGCATTTTTGACTCAGTTGCCCGGTGTTTCTTCCTTTTAAATAACCTGTGTGTGTGTGTGTGTATACGTGTGTAAGGGTTGTAGGGAGTGGCTGCCATTTGTTTTCTGAGTGTGAATCATTTGTCTCTGTTTTGTGGTTAGTAAGGGTTACGGTAGTGATTGTCTTTTCTTTTCTTTTGGTTTAGGGGACTTCTTGTGGGTACACGAATAGGTTGTTCACTTGTTTTGTTTATTATTTTAGCTTTTGTCTCTCCCAAAGTTCACCCTGGTGTTTCATATTCCATATCACAGTATATGTGAAATATATACTTTCTTAATTATAGCAATTTCTGTCAGTCATTTCTTTTTCCATCCCCTTCTCCTTCCTTTCCCCCTCCCTGTTTTTCCAGTTCCCTGTTTTCCTGGCTATTTACGCCTTGACCCTAGACCAGGACGTAACATACTGTCTCGCCTTGCAGGTCTTCTGGTCTGCTTTCTAACTACAGTCAGAT